>NC_056739.1:183006526-183249026 GCF_019279795.1 Protopterus annectens | reverse complement strand
TAAACCTTATGGTTCCTAAGTCAAGGGGAAGAGTTTCTATAGCCTGGTGGTTTCTGATGTAATTTAAATATGTTTACACATGGCCAGTTAATTTGTTAATGCCTCATAACAAAAGATAGACACTGTACATTATTCCACATACACTGCTTCTTCTGATAGGTAAATGGACCAAAGACTAAGGCTAGATTGGGAAAAAGAAAGACGAAATGACTAGAAAGTATGGAATGAGGAAGGGGGGCAGAATCAGGGCCAGGGAGGGATAACTAGCTGAGACTGAAGATAGGTCCTGTCATTCTTCCTATTATCTCTGTCTCTGTGTCATTTATACAATGCAGTCCCTCTCTGTACCTACCATCAGACATTTACATTCTGCTGGTTTCTCCTCTTGATTTGCAAAGAGTGCCGGCAATTCATCCTTTTACCTTTTTACTCATGACACCATCTTCCACTTTTCCTGTGTGGACACTGCAGTTATCAGAGAGATGGCTATCCACTAGAAAGATGTTTTATTGAGTGTTGTATATTCCTGTAATGTTTAATTTATCAAAAGTCCATTCAGTCAAGGCCAGTAGATTGAATGAATGTCCATGAGGAGTATGTTTACATGGTGGCAAAGCCCCCTTCACTCCCTCAGCAATTATAACCACCTACAGGGTCATCTAACCTTCTGTGCAAGATATAAATCTGTTGATGATTACCCATTAGGTTTATTGGGTTCAGCAAAATCGGTTCAGATGAATTAGCTCTCAAATAAAGTATATCAGTATCTTCTAAACCCATCTAAATTGAAGACTATACTCTTTAGCTTTAGTGGCTATAGGAGTAGATAGAAATTAATTTCTTAATTTTGGAACCTCCACTGGATCCATTCTTATATATTTGGCAAGGTATACTGAAGTACAGCTATTGTTATTTAAGTCTGAGAGTTCTGCATGCAGTTATGTTGATGAAAGTATTATAGTGATAAGCATTTCCATCACATATTTGTATATCTATATACACACATTTTATATGGGTATACAACATGAAAACAATTTTATTTATATTACACACACATACACACATTATATATGTATGTATGTATGTATGTATGAATGTATGAAGTGTGTATACAGTATAAGAACAAAATGAAACATCAGCAATGTTTGATACACATGTATATTGTCAACGATATGCACGGTCTTTGAGAAATATACAACAGGAACAAATGGGACATCAATACTCTGCTTTATAACAGGAAGTAGAAAGGAAAGTAGTACATTTATAGCTCAGTAACTTTAGTTCATCTTTTAGATCGGTCATTACTTGACTAATTCCATTTGTGAAATTGTTTGATTGCATTAGTTCAACTATAAAGATTTCCAAGATGGCTGCACACTGATCAACAGCTTAACTTAAGCTCTGCCATGTGACAACAGAAACTGGGAAACAACAGCCAGTGATATTGTCAGCTTCAATAAAATTTAGTTACTGGCTAGTTGGGACACTGCCTGAATATCAGCAAAAAATAAACTAAGAAATCCTGAAGGAAAATCAACTACAAAAGGTGAAGAGAAAACATACTGTGGGAAAGAATCCTGCAGCTGTTCATCAAAAAGCAGTTCAAGCTCCAGCTTTGGTGCAAGACATGGCTTCCAGTAATCTAAAGGAAAAAATAAGTCAAATGTGCTCAGAGCTGAATACAATAAATAAAACACTGAAGGAGTATATAAACTCAAATAATAAAAGGCTGGAAAAATGTAAGTAGATTCAAATAGATATTCATCTGAGCTGATAAACTGCAAAAACCAAAGGCCAAAATGAAGAAGAGGCTGGATGAGTATGAAACTGCTCAAGAACTCAAGTTTCAAAAATGGTAGAATTAGAAGACAGAGCATGTAGGAAAAATCTGAGATTTTCTGCTGTACTAGAGAAACGATTTATTTATTTATTTTATTTTATTTTACATTTGTTGACCGGGAAAATCCGACTGGATACATGTCCATTTTCAGCGGAGGCCCGGGGAGAAAAGCTCCACATTTAACAGTTGGTACATTGTTACATAGAAAAAACTGATGTTAAATTAAATTAAACAACAATTATAGAATTTATAAAAAAGAAGAAGCCAGAGATACAGGCGTTAATAGTTACATACATAAGTAGTTGATAAAAAGAGGGTAATTAGACGCAGAACAGATATATGAATTGAAGAAAAACACTTAGTCATGCATAAAAGATAATACAAGACTAAGGAGGTTCAGAGGAAGAGAAATACAAGGGAAAAGAAAGAAAAGAAGCTGACATGGTAGATTCCATGGGATTCTTTTGAGAGAAGAGAGGTGAGAGAAGTGAGTTAACTCAAGGCAGTTAGTCAGGGTATGAGCATTGGCATAACCAGTGGGACTTGAAATATTGGAATATACTTTTTTTAAAGTATGATAGAGAGGTATTTGTGGTAATACTGGTGGGAAGGGAGTTCCATATATTAGCAGTAGTGTTAGCAAATAGAGCATCTCCACTTGCATTGTTGGATTTAACATTTTGAATAAGTATTCTGTTTGAGGAGCGTTTAGGTTAGTATAAGGAATGACTAGGCTCTTTAGAGCAGGGTTTTCAGGATGGTAAGTAAAGTTGAGACAACTGAAGGAGGTTAGGAGTTCTATCCATCCAAGGTCTTTTAGGTTATTACAGTGGTGGGTTCTACATGGTGAACCATTTGCAAATCTGGCAATGTGATTATATGAACATGAGAGTTTATTTAGCTCAGTTTTATTCAGCTTAGTGAACATTGGGGATGCATATAGAAGTGTGGATAATAATAGTTGTTTTTGCCATAGGTGTTAGAAAGGCTTTGATCCTATATAATGATCCTAGTTTCCTGTTGACAGTTTTGATAGTAAGATTAATATGTATGTCATATTTAAGTTTATTGTCTATGGTAACTCCTAGTAGTTTAGTATGGGGGTCAGGTGTTATAATTGTGCCATTATTTGAGTGTATACTAAAGTCTATGAAGGGCAGTTTCTGGGTAGGGTGAAAAAGAAGCAGTTTGGTTCAAATGCTTGTCATTATTTTGTGACTTCGATCCACAGTAATTTACCATAAAAACATAAATTTTATGCAGAACAGACAAAAAAAGTGAGACAAAAATCTGGAATGTTGGCATCTATGACAGTGAATAATCATTTTCCACAAACAGTCTACTGTCTCCAACTTTTAACACTTTCCCCTTTTGCCATAACGTTTTGAATAAGTATTCTGTTTGAGGAGCGTAGGCTATTTAGGTTAGTATAAGGAATGACTAGGCTCTTTAGAGCAGGGTTTTCAGGATGGGTAAGTATTTTATATGCCTCAGTAAGTTGAGACAACTGAAGGAGGTTAGGGAGTTCTATCCATCCAAGGTCTTTTAGGTTATTACAGTGGTGTGTTCTATATGGTGAACCATTTGCAAATCTGGCAATGTGATTATATGAACATGAGAGTTTATTTAGCTCAGTTTTATTCAGCTTAGTGAACATTGTGGATGTTAATTGTATGAAGGCACAAATAAGCAACTGGAATGGTATTCCACAGCAAGAACTGTTAATTGAAAAGGCACATTGTGTGCATTTCAAATCTGGCAATCAGAAAGCAACAAGCACCTTTACTAGTAAAGACACAAACCTACCAGCAGAAATTGTTGATCCTGACAAAACTTTGGCAAAAGGGGAAAGTGTTAAAAGTTGGAGACAGTAGACTGTTTGTGGAAAATGATTATTCACTGTCATAGATGCCAACATTCCAGATTTTTGTCTCACTTTTTTTGTCTGTTCTGCATAAAATTTGTGTTTTTATGGTAAATTACTGTGGATCGAAGTCACAAAATAATGACAAGCATTTGAGTTTCAAAGTTTATACCCTTCAAAAAATGCATCTTAATACAGATCATATTATTCTAGCAAATTTATAAGTTTATTACAGCAATATTTAAAATATTTCCCTATGTTTGGTCCTTTTCCTCTATTATTTTAGGTTTTGTCCAGATTTCTTACACTAAAAGGTTGGGAGGTGTGTTCATTGTACTCCAGACAGAAGGCAAACACATTTATCAAGGAATGTTGAGAGGCAGATGTGAGATTCAAGCTGCTGTATCCAGCTGTCTTCAGAATATTTTTTTCCTGGAAGATTAAAGTAATTTTTTGATGCAGAACAAGCTAAGGAGGAAATGCAAAAGTTTGTTCAACAAAAAGTGAGCCATCAAGCAGAAGGGGACTCTGATTCTCATTCTTCTAATAATAAGGGCATCTATATCATAACATTGACAGCTTAGGTTGTTGAATCAAAAACATCGACACCTAACCGTTGAAAGCTTACAATAGCGAATGGCCACATAATTGAATTCTTTCCTCGGGAAAGAGTTCGAGTGGCCATCCATAAACAAAATAAACAAACACACCCAAATATAGTGGGGGGATTTTCCCCCCTAACTAAATATATCAACTCCGAGATCGCTCTACATTGGAGAAAGAGCAAATCCCTGATAACGGCCATGCAAATTCTTTCCCAAGGAAATAATTCAATAAAGTGGCTATTTGCTATTGTAAGCATTTGATGCTTATGTGTCAATGTATAAGCATTCGACAACCTAAGCTGTCGACAATACAATAGAAAACCTAATAAAGTACATGGAGAGACTTTTTCAGTGAACCTTTTCCACTGTTCCAAAAGAAAATGATTGAGTGTCAGAGAAATTCACAGGAGTTGACCAGAAGAATCAGGAGTTGGAATTGAAATTGAACTAGAATCAGGAGCTGAGAGATGGAGATGAACAGGAATTACATGGAAATTTGTGAATAAATGTGATACTGCAAATCATCAACTGCATTTGTGAAATACAGCTGTATAAGAATAAGTGGAAAGAGTGGACTTTTGTTGACTTTGTTAAACTTGTGGAGAACTGAAAAGCATTTGCCTCATTTTATGTCATTAATGTTTGGTAGGACTCTGAGGAGAGGGAAAGAAGAAGGAAAGCAGTAACTGTAATTAAAACAATTTCTGTTCTTCAGAGTAATTCTTTGAAACTTTTCACAATATAAATTGCAAAGATTAGAGGAAAGGACTTTTAGTTTTTGAATATGACAAAGTTACTAAAGTAAACAGGTGCCTTTTTCTTCTTTCTTCCTCTTTTTTGATATTAAGAGATGTAGACATTACAGAGCAAAAAGAGAAGAAAAGCAAGTCAAAAGCATATCTAAGTCAATAGGTTGTAATCTTGGGTTACTGAGGTGGAGGATGGGGTGCAAAAGTACACAGATCATAATATATAGAGAGCAGATGTGTTTTCCCTCACTTTTGCATAGGTGAATGTCTGGATTAAGATCTCTGTTTTAATCTAATAACAAATTGTAATTGGAAACAAGTAAATATAAGAATGCTAAATATAATAAGTTTTCCTTTAGCAATAAATGTTAGCTTGTCTTTTAGTCTGCAGAAGAGGACTACATTTTTTTTCTCGTATGTTTCATGGAGAAAAGTTGTTAATAGGACAACAAAGGACAGAACACCATTTTTTTCAAGGCTAAAATTTAATGATTTCTGAAAACATAAACCAAAAAAACAAGACTGGATGACCGGTGCTACTATGCATAAAAACTCAAAACCAAAACCACTAAGCCAAAAATATAGTGGAAAGAAAAAGACTGTCTTTAGGATTAAAAAATGGCTTATTATGCTTTCATCAAAAATTACTTCTTCAGAAAACAGATAACCATGTTAAAAACACTGAGTTGAAAAAGTCATACCAACCGCTCCCATAGCATTTTTAAACAACATTAACTAAATACTTAAAGAAAACCATAATTGAAAAAAACAATGAAAGCATTACTACATACAACCAATTAAAAATAACCACCTATTTAAGCATGCATTTAAAACATTTGACATATATTGCCAACTCTTAAAAAATGCCTAACATTATTTAGCTTTTAACCTCTGGTCCTTTAAAAACGTTTGATATTTATGGTTTCATAAATAATTCAAAAGGTTCTCTATGATATTCTCAGACTTCTCATCTTCTCTTTGTCAATGGTTTAAAACTGTATAACTCATCAGATGAGGAATTGAAAGTACAACTGCAAGTAGTTAAAACTTTTCTAGATATATAAGAATGTCATTTGGTCTTGATAAAAGTGCAAAAGGAACTTTTAAAGCAGGAAAGCTGCAGCACTAAGAAAACATCAGTTTGGGACAAGAATGTGATCTAAAAGAACTTGAGCAAGAGGGAGTGTATAAATATTTGTGAACTGATGAATGAGCAACAATAAAACATGAACAGATGTGAATTAAACTTACTAAGGAATATTTTAAGAGACTTAAATTAATCCTGAAAACAGCGTAGATATCTAGGAACAAAATTCAGCTATAAACCAATTTGATCTTCCTGTCCTAATTTACAGTTTTGGAGTGACTGACTGGCCCCAAAAGGTGTTGGATAGATTAGACAGGAAAACAAGAAGGATGCTTCATCCTCATCAAATGATTTATAAAAATCAGTGCATATCAAGATTATATATTCCCCATTCTGAAGGAGGGATGGGCCTCCTAGAAATTGATTACATTTATAGATCTGCAATTGTGAGACTGCATACATATTTGGTGACCTCACAAGACCCAAATATAGTGAAAGTTTTGAAACATGAGGAGACTAAATCTAAGATGACTTCCCTTCTTAGTCTAGCAGAAGCATATCATTGTCAAGTGGGAATGGAAATCAACCCAGAAGTAGATAAAAATCAGGCAACAACTGAATGTGCCAAAAAACAAAAGAAATAATATAAGGTAAAGGATCAGGTGAGAAGGCAAGAAATGTGTAAAATGCATAAATATAGTTGCAAATATAGAAAACTCCTGGAAGAACCTCTGTTGATCCAGATCAAACGTAGGAATAGTTAAGGAGAGGTGAATTCAAACCAAAAGACAAAAGTTTAATATTGGTGGCTCAAGATAGTGGGCTATGTACAAACTGGTTTACACAGTCCATTGAACATGTGGGAGAAACACAGAAATGTAGGTTTTATAAAACAGAATTGGAAACAGTTGCACACCTTGTTGCTGGTTGTGATATACTCTTGGCAGAAGGACTGTATACTGAAAGGCATAATAATGTGGCAAGACTGTTGCACTGGGGATTGTGCAAACATTATGGTATCAAAGTGGCTGAAAAACACTGGAAACATGAGCCATAAAGCGTCATAGAAAATGGTGAAGTTTACAGCACACAGGATCATCCATTACCAACAGTTCAAAAGATAGATGCTAGAAAACCAGATATAGTGGTCCATGAAAAAGAAGGCAAAAGTAAAATTCATTGAAATCGCTACATCCAGTGACTACAGTGTCTTGAATACAGAGAGACACAAAGTCATAAAATATCAGGATTTGCAGGCAGAAATGAGAGCATTGTGGAAGAAAGATGCCAAGATGGTTCCAATAGTAGAAGGAGCAACAGGTCATATAAAAAGAATCTACAATCATATTTAGATATGTTACCGATACATGTAACTTCATACAAATTGCAAAAGAGTCATTACTGGGCACATTGCGGGTACTGAGAAAAGTACTACTGGCTGACATCAAAGAATGAAACAGTACTAATTTCATGAACTTTAATCATACTTTGACTTACGAATGGGGTTCATTCCCATCATGGTATTAGAAACCCAAAAGATTTGAAGAAATTAAAGTGAAAAATTATCATGTTCATAAAGCTGCAGAAAGTATATGAAGAACTAAGCCAACATGACAATAGAGAAGGGAGATTCTGATGATAAGGATGACTACAATTAGGGTTACAGAGAATAAGCAAGAGGGAGTAAGCTGGCAAAGGAACCAATGTATTGGGAGCAAATAGAGGGGAAAGGTAATAGAATGGGAAGAGGCCAAGAAGACATTTGGATTGCAGGCCAGTGATTGCCTTCCCTATAAGGGATTGATACCAGAATATAGACAAAGAGAAAGGAACAGAGGAATCCTAAAGGAAAGATCTGCACTGATTGAGTTTCTTGTCTAGACTAGAAGCCTGTTCTTAAAAAAGGGATAATTGGCAGGGAATATACAGTATTGCCCTACTATAGATATCAGTCAGAAAATATTGGGAAGAGAGATTAGATAAACAATTCACATAGAAACAATGGGAATACATATGTAGGGCTTCCACAATATGTAACAAAATCTAGAAGCATTAGGATTTTTACCTGGATGTGTTTGAATATATACTGCCATACCCCAAGCAGATTCCAAATAATTTTTCCTCAGGTAGATGGAAAATGTAAGAGGTATTATAAGGAAGAAAGAGGTACCTAGGAGCATATAGTCTGGGAGTATAATGAGTTGCAGGCTTTAAATATTCCCTACAGAGTACTCTGTCAGGAATACTGGGTGAGCAAATTAGTGTAAATAAGTAAATCATTTTTTGAACTGGGATACAGGATCTGAATTGCCTAGCCCTAATAAGGCCTTGCTACGTTTAATTCTAGTGGCTGCCAAAAAAGCAATTAGTAGAAAATGGAAATCAAAATCTGAACCAGCTATACCTGATGTACTGAATATTGTAACAGAGGAAAAAGAACAGGAAGTGGGACCTTTAGAAAAGGGTAGGAGTAAATTACGTACAAAACGGATCTATTTGAAATCATAAAACACACTTAATATTGAACCAGAAATCATCAACATGAAAACATTGAACAACTGAAACATCGAACGTTACATTCAAGTCTCATCTCACTGAAGAACACTGGTTGGCCAACTAGTAAAACAGATACCTGTAACATAAAATGCCTTACATTCTCCTGATAAATGGAGTCGCTGTTTTACTTGCTGACCAACCAATGTTCTTCGATGTGATGAGAGTTGATGAGCTTAACATTCAATGTTTTGATAGTTCAATGTTTTGGTGTTGATTATTTCTGGTTTGATAATTTCAAACAGATCCATAGAAAACATGGAAATTGTGGGAACTATACATGCAGAAAAATGTTTTGGAGGAGGAATGAGGTTTCAGAGAAGGCAGTTCTTGAACAATGTATGTAATGTCGTGTTGCTTATATGTTATATAACAATATACATAATATATAATGTTTATAAATGTGAACTTGTTAATATGGTTTGATTACTTTTATATAAGTTTGCCTATGTCACAAGTGATAATTTAATAAAGACGTTTTAAACAATGAATGTTCAACTGGCATACCTTTCAACTGTCCAGCTTTTTGCAGAATGTTCAGACTCTTGTCTCATATTTTTGGTCTATCACTCATAAATGTTTTGATTTTCTGATCATCACTGAGGACTGAACTCACTAAATAATAATAAGCATTTGTGTTTCAAACTTTATATCCTTCAGAAAATGTACGTGAACACAAATCCTGTTATTCTAGCACCTTTTAAGTTTATAAGAGCAATATTTAAAATCTGTCCCTATTTTTGGTGTCTTTGTGCATGCAGCCTTTGTTTTAGACTTTGTCCAGACTTTTTGCACTAAGAAATTGAGAGGTATGTTAACTTGGCAGAATGTATTTTCAGTAGATGGGTAGATGGTAAAGCTCAGAAGAGTCAGATTAGAATAACATTCTAAAAATGATAATAATGGATATAATACACTGAATATAATTATCTATACACAAAATATTAGACCACCTGATAATATAATATCCAACTATAACAAAGGTAAATCTTCAACATTATAGGACATTCTGCTCTGGAAAAGAAGTGAAATGAGCTTGGTTGTCATCATTACACAGGGAAGGCAGTATCAAACGCATACGTACAACGGTTATATAAACTTAATATATATACCATATACATAGTACATACATTAACTACATTGTTGAGACAGCTTATTGTAAGAAGTATTTTAGGTGGACAGTACAGTTAAATGAGAGATGGCAGTAGGACAGAGGCCTTGAAGAAAGGAAACATAAGGTTTGCATGAAAACTGCATCAGTGTATAATCATTCTGTAAATATATGAACTGTATAAAATACTAGTTTTTATCAACCTTACTATATCCCCTGCACAGAGTCTGAAAATAGACTAGTGTGATCAGTGTCCTACCCCAGTAAACAAATGGAAATAGAAAATAAACATTTAACCAATTTTAATAGCGACATGTAGAAGAACGAGAAGGAAACTATGCAGCTAACGACAACGTATATAACAGCCTGATAAGAGATAGTGAAAAGTGAAGATAAAAGAAAAACTTGTGGTCAGTTTCATTAGATCACAGTGCACAAAAAAAAATCACACAAAGTTAACCATAAAAGGCTGATAGATATCATCTAATGCAAAATGTCATGGCACATATAAGGGGAATCTGTTTAGGTATGAATGCTCCTCACGAAGTACTCTCTCCAAAGAGGTCTTGTAGAGATTAACCTAAACTGATGAAGTATAATTTTGTATTTTTGTGGGTGTGCAATTGGGTGGTGGGGAGACAAGTCTTGCTACATCCTCTGCCCCCATTACTTCATTACTATAACTCAGAGGATGCACAACCTCAAGAAAAGGCAAATGTTTGATGCTGAATGAAACTCAACTGTTCACTATTTTTCTAAGTTCAGTTGACCTTGAAAATTTAATAACTAAGTGATGTAGGGTTTAGAGGGTCATCTCAGTGCAAAACCATAGACTGAGTATAGATTGCTCCCTTCAACCTAGTGGAAAAAAATTGCACAACATGCAAGAAGTATAGTTACCAGCTTGCTTCCTGCAATACTTGCAACTTCATGCTGCAAGTTTTAAAAAGTTTGTATTTTATTAAGCTAACATTATGTACCTCGACCTAATGAAGGAGAACTCTATGCTTTGGGTAACAAATGTCCAATGGACAAAATAGAAATGGTTTACTAGCTGTAAAAATGTGAACTAAACATCTTATGAAATGCAAGGAATGTTCGTAGTACAGCTGAAATGGCCTTTTAGACAATAACCCTATGACAGAAAAAACATATTCCATGATGATGATGTTGACTTTATACTTTGGTACACTTAAGCAACTGTGCAATGTATTGGAGGATTTTTTTTTTCTAACTGTATTTCTCCCCATAAGATAATTTGTATGAGACATTAAACTGAGGCCTCATTTGCCGAGTTGATGTTAGTTCAGATGGAAGTAAAAGATCGCATGATACTTAATGAAAAAAGTAGGGGTCCTTTATTTAAAGTAACATAAAAACATTATTTACATATGTACAAAATGTACATATTTGCAAGCACATATATACACATTTCAATTTTTTTTGCTATTTATCATTTTTCTTATAACATCCCCATTGTTACTCTTTGATAATTGACTCCCACTCCTTCCTCCACAAACATGATCTAATTTTTGCAATATATCTGCCAAAGTCCATTTCCCATTAAACAAAATTTCATTCCATCTTTCATATAACCCATGTTACATACATTAAATTATCTATCCATCTCACATATTCTTTTTTGTATTCTTATAATATCCATACATAGCCATATTCATATTTATGTTTTTGTCATTAATATTCTCAAAACATTTTTTCACACATTCTCCAGAGTTTCACCACCCTTTTAAAGTTTGAAAAATCATGATTTGTCTCTTCCTCCCCACATAAAACACACTCTTTCACCTTTCTTTTTATAAGGTGTGCCAATATAATAGAGTGTCAAGACTTGCTATGAATACTGGTAACTTATTACAGGTCTCCATAGCAAATCTTGACACTCTATTATCTTGGTACACCACTTTTTCTTTATATTAATGACTTTAATCACTTCTTTTGGTAAATTTTCTCATAGATTTACACAATAATATTAATGACTTTAATCACTACTTTTGGTAAAATTTCCCATAGATTTGCACAGTAATATTGTTTTATCACATCACATTATTATACCACATCCTTCTATCTTTCTCTATATCATCAATTTCTTTTTCCATGTTAGTATCTTTTCTTGATAATTTTTAATTTTTTCATTTACACATCCTTTTTCTCTTTTTCTTATTCTTATCATCTCCCAGAACTTTTTGTACTTATATTTAAACATTCTCACTACTAATTTCTCATTCTTTTCCTTTACCCACTTTAATACTCAATACAAGTTTAAAGAAGCTGAATAAATAACTAGATTTAGTTACCCAAATCCCCTTTCATCTTCACTCTTAGCCAACACATCTCTTTTTACTGCATTTACTCTTGAACCCCATGTGAAAGAAAACAACTGCATAATCCCTTTTTCATATTTTTTCTGGAATCTGGCAAATTTGTCATATATGCTATTTTCCTCAGTAATGCAGAATTCACCAGATAAACCTTTTTCCAGAATGCTAATCTGATCATCCACCAGAGAAGACATTTTTCTTTCATTTCTTTTATCAAACCATCCAAATGTATTATAACTACATCATTTTCCCCAAAAGTTATCCCTAGCGAAGACACTTCATTCATTGAAAAATACAGACTCCCAGTTTTCGCCACATCACCCCAACCCTTATTTTCATCTTTATTCAAGATCATTCCCATTTTCTTCAAACATCAATTCAGACAAACCAGCACTTCCCTCATCTATAATTTGTTCTTAGCAACTACAGCTATACTGTCTGCATATGTCAAAACTGCTAGAATTAACACCTCCTTTTGGATCACATATCTAGCATTTTTTATAAATCCTCTCCATTCACTATCCCATTTATTAGCAACGTAAACAGTATTCCACTCATGGGACATTCTTGTATTACTCCACATTTCATGCATACTTATTTACAGAGCCACCCATTAACTAACACTCTCACTTTATTATTTTGATATGCTGACATGCACACACTTCTAATTCTATTAACTGTTCCATACTTTTCCATAATATCCGACAAAGCATCATGTCCTGCTGTATCAAATGCCTTGCTAAGATCACCTGCCATAAGTTTCACATCCTTTTATTTATATCATCCACAATTTCTCTCACAACCAATAACAATTATTGACATCCTTCCCATTTACGCTCTACATACTTTCTTCTGTAATATCCCTCATCCTTCCATTCTCCTCTGCATTCATCTCAGAAAAATATAATCTGTGTTATTTAGTGCGACGGGTCACCAATTTTTATTTCATTCTTTTCATCTTTCTTCCATATAAATTTTAATATCCCAAGACAAAACTCTACATAAACAAACCCTTCCTTCAACCATTCATCATAAGTCTTCATAATCAAACCCTTCCTTCAACCATTCATTCAGTACATTTACAAAATACTCTCTTTATCAATCCATTAATTTCTTGTACATTCCATACCCTATACCATCTGGGCCTGATACTGAATCAGCATTTGCTTTCCTAAGTAATTAGTCCAATTCACTAATACTAATTCCTTTTTCAAATTCTTCCTTAACTTGTTCTGGATTTTTTTAACTTTTCATTCTTTCTTATTTGCCTTCTTTTAATTCTTACACATAATTTCCACCTGTTGTACTATAATACTCATAAGTTGCTCTTGTGCTCTTTTTACATTTTTTTATTTCTCTCATTGCATTAACATTCTCCTTTTTACCCAAATATTTAGATACCCCTCCCTCCTCCCTTGTAAGTAATCTCTATACCTAAGCAATAATGCCTTATTTTTCTCAGTTTCTTTTATATAGTTATTTTTCCATATCAAAATACTCTCATGTATTGTTCTTTAATTTCTCTAATACATTTTCCCATATTTTACTTTCTTTTCCTTTCATATATCATATTGCCATTCAAAAAAACCCACTTTGTATACTTTTTAAATTCAATCTGCACTTCATACCAGTTTTTCACAGAAGTCCTTCATTAGTTATGTGATCCTTCCATAACTGCAATACTTTATTTTATTTATTTATTTATTCATTGACATTTGATTACCAGGAAAGTCTGATTGGAGACAAGCCCATTTTCAGTGGAGGCTCAGGGAGAAAAGCTCCAATTACAAGACATTTTAAGAACAATAATTTTACACGCTTCAGAACTAAAAGAAAAACATCTATAGTTTAATTATAACAAATTAAACAAAATATAAAAACATCGGTTGAGACTGGATACAAGGTGTATGACAATCATTTAATATTTAGAGAAATTTTAGACAGTTTGTACAGAAATCAAAAGTAATTTATTCTAATAACAATAGAAATTGCAATATGAAGTGAGGGAAAAATAAGCTTATGGTATATTTAGAGAGAGAGTCAGGGAACAGAAATAGATAACAGTAATGAAGTAAGTGAAGAAGGGAGAGAATGGAGGTATAAGGAATGAAAAGGTACTTGTTCACATTTAGGAATATAGTTTATCCTGGTTTTCAGCAGGAACAGAGACAGATTTTAGCTAGGAAGTCTTTCAGAGTGATGGAAGGGAGGGTATAGATTTGGTGAACACAGCTAAGGAGTTGTAGGTCTTGGCAACATTGTAGGAGTACAGACCAAGCCCAGCAAATTTGATAGGTTTGTAGACAGACATGAGTTTTTGGTCACTGGGTCATAATGACCAACTAGGAACACAGCTGTGTAGAATATTTTTAGTACTGGACATGCAAATGGATAATTTTACAGGTGGTAAGAAGTTATGTATATGTTCGTTGATGTGACAGTTCTAACCAATTTAGGCTTTTCATTACTATACAGTGGCGGGTTCTCAAAGGGGTATGTGTTGCAAATGTAGTAACTTTATTATAGCATTGTTCAGGTTTTAATTTTTGAAAAGCCTGGAGGTTAGTAAGGATGGGAGTGGCATAAAGAAGAGCAGGAAAGAGATAAGTAGTAGCAAGTGTAGTTTTAGCTGCATCAGTGAGAACATTTTTATCTCTTAAATAAACAGCATCTGCAGGAACAAAGGTATCTTACTCATGTGTGGTAACTTTAACCCAATTCCTGCCCCTAACCCCAACCCTCCACCCTACCTTCCTAGAAACTTTTCCTCTAACAGTACCACTTCTCAGTCAAATTATTATTTATGACATTGCTACGTTTTTGTTTCTCTGTTTTTTTATTTTACATTTTTTTTGCTCTCGCTCTCACATATCATGGTTACTGGCCTGGCCCTCATGCCCCTTCTGCACTGGGTCTACAAGTTACCTCTTGCCCCCCTCCCCCAGACTTCTGGTGATTAATGGGGAAGGTCACAGACTGAAGGCAAGGGGGCTCTGCATATCTGAGCTTCCATCTAGGGGGTGGGGGCGTCTTACTTATTGGCATACGTTTGTAGTCTGCTCCAAGGTAGGTGTGTGGAGTACAGTATGTGGCATATTGCTCCACCTCTACAGCAGTTCAGCCACACCTATTGCTATCCCATGGACCACTCCTCCCAGTGATGTCTCCAGTCTCAGCCAGAGGCGATCACGAGCCATCCACTCCCCCCTGGTATGGGCAAGCCCATCCCTCCCTGCTACTCATCAGTAATTGAACCTTGGTCACCTGTGTTGTAGTCTGGGCTTTATCTCCGTTACCAAGACAGCATACAATTTATTTTACATTTTTGTTTAAACTGAACACAAAAGGAAACTTGTCTTTTTTTGCACAGAGTTTAATGTGGGTGGTTCATGTTTTTTGCTTTATGTTACTGTTGAATGCTTGGAATTTTTAGGTGTGAATATTAGTTCATGTCAGTATTTTTGTTGTTTGGTATTTTTTGCATCGGTATTAGTAGCTGCACAAAACATACACTTATGCATATGTAGCATCTAGTGCGTGACACACAAAGTAACATAAGGTTTAGTGGATGACATTTCTTGATAACTAAACCACAAATCACAAACCAAGTTCCCTAAACCTGTTGTACAAGATATTTTTGTATCATGCAAACCAGTTTCTCATATATTCTATTTAGCATATTTTTTCTGTTTTTAGTGCTTGACTGGTGTTTCCGTTTGACTTCAGTGAGCTACATTACTTTCCTACATGTTTTCAGAAAAGGCACTGATCGCCAAAGGACTTGAGGGCTGCAAGAAGCAACACCATGAGACAAGCAAAACCACAATAACAAGCTTTTGGTTGGAAAACAAATGTAGGGGAGCTAAAAAATTGTAAAGGAAGTCACCACCTGACCTTTTCTGCCAAACACCCTGATATAGTGAAACACAAACACACACACACACACACACACACACACACACACACACACACACACACACACACACACACACACACACACACACACACACACACACACACACACACACACACACACACACACACACACACACACACACACACACACACACACACACACACACACACACCTTCCAAGAAGCAGTAGTTTTAAACAAAATAGAGCATGAAACCTTTATGATGAATGCAGCAAAACTTTACTATGAGTTAAGCAGTTGCACCTGATACAAAATGCATTCCCTGTTTGTTTTCAGTGCCACAATAACAAACTTTCAGTTGTGCACTGAATGTATGACAGCAAAATCATTTTTAAAGGATTTTACCAAAATGCTTGTTCTAGCAAGTGTATATGTACACAAGCCTTCCAGGAAGCAACCATTTTAAACAAAAAAGGTATGAAACCTTTTTAGTGTGAATGATTTAAACTTTGTTTAGTAGTGAGGGAGCTGCACAATTGTTACTCTGACAGCAAAACACCAGTTGTGAGTTGAGCTGTTGCACCTGTGGTTTTAAGCACCACAATCATAAGCTTTCATTTGCATACCGATTGGTCAGCAGAATGATTTTTAAAGTATGTATTTACTGAGTGACTTATTTTGTCAGCCCACTTGAAGTGATACAAACATACATATATATGTACATAAGCCTTCCAGGAATCCATTAAGCTGGACTAAAATGTAATACAACTTTTTTCTTCCTTAATTCTAGTCAAGTATTAAGGACAAAAGCTGTATAGTAAAGGAAAGCATTACCACCTTAGTTAAGAAAAGTTACATGTAGTTTATTTTTGTAGTAGAAATAATCTATGTGATTCAGAAAAAAAAACAGCCAAAGCTCTCCTTTTTTAGCTTACCCGCAAACTACTTCAATTCCTTATCATCCGCAATAAAAATGGTCCTTTTTTACTTAACTGCAGCATGTCCTCGTTTCCACAAACCAGACCATGAATACTATAGCAATCCTAATACTAGTTTTATTTTTTATCTTACTACACAGTCCACAGACCCCCCCCCCAAAAACCCTACGTTACTCCACATCGAAGATGACAACCTAACATCTCCCAAGACGTGATGTAAGTTCTGCCTAAAGTTGGAAAAATCCAAGTACAGCGGAGAAAAGAAATCATAGAAATTAGTGAAAACACCCTTAGAACACTTCTGAAGGAAACAACAAAAGCACCGATCCACACAGAAACTGCAGGCGCACAGATGAGCTGAGTTGCAGAAGCAAGAATTTGTCAATGCAGTTTTGATAGGAAATTGGATTTTTTTGAACATAATCAAATAATTAAGTCCTGAAAGTCTTTTGCAGGCTACAGTAAGTGTTTTGTTGGGATTGAGATCCCTGCTGTAATGTAAAAACTAAAGTTATTTGAATTATATCAAATTACATTTGATGTCAGGAGAAAACAAGTGTATCTGGTCTGACCTTCAAAATGCATATGACATTGTACTTCTTCATCGCTTCCTTTCTCTGTACCCCTTTTCTACCTGTCACATTCCCTCTTGAATGCATCTTTGGATTATGTCTCCTCCACCCAGTCCTATAGTCCATTCCATGAGTCTACACCCCTCTCTATGAAAAAGGAGTTTTGGAGATCCAGAGAGCTGCCATTCCCCATAATCTGCTGCATGTGAATATCTTCTTGCCCCCTCTGCCCCTTCCAGTTCATGATGGTCACATCTCATTGATATTATCTTCTGCACCAGTGTATTCTCACTCTTTTTCTTCTGGTCTGAAATGAGAAGAGATCTAGTTCCTCCAGCCACTGGTCAAATCCCTTATTCTCCGTGCATTTCTGGTGGCTATCTGATGTACCTTTCCTTATATGGCCCACAAGATTGCACTCTGTACTCAAAGTGTGGTGTGACCAAGGTACAGTAGAGTTTAAGCATCACCTTTCTCCACCATCCTGTTTACTGCCCCACTGCCTTCTCACTCTGATCCTGGTGGTCCACTAATACCTACAGTTCTTTTACTGCTTTGTTCACATTGGTTCCACTACCCCATCTGATATTTTCACACTATGTGTTGTTGTGAACTAACTACAGTACTTTTTATTTGGTTGCACTAAATCTCAGCTGATGCCTTTCTGCACACTTATTTATCTGTTTCATGTCCTTTTCTAGGTTATTCCTCCCATCCTCCACATTGCACGCATTCCTTACATCACTAGAAATGAATATGGTCTTTTTCTATTTTCTCTCAGATTTGCTTGAACCAAATTCCATGAAGACTACTGGACCTGGGATAGACCACTGTGGTACACCACTAGTCACATTCCTAATAACTGACATTGCCTCTCTCACCAGACCTCTCAATGTTCTACCATTCAGCCATACAGCTATCCAGTTTCTTAGACATAATCATCACCTGCTCTCCATTTTGGACTCCTATATCATCTGCTGCATCACATTTGAAAAATTGAAACAGTACACATCCCCTGTATCACCTTGAATTCCTCATTCAGATCCCATGGATGGAAACAGATTATGATGCTTCAACTGCTTGGCAAAGTTCCACCTGGATATAACAAATCCTGAGATCTAGCTTGCTGAGCACCACTGCAACACAGATCTCACTTGAAAAAACCCTGGCATGTGTACTGTATGACATCTATATAACTCTACTGGCAGTAGCCACACAAATCCTGACCTCACCAAATATTTTAGACTTAGTGTTATTATGGGTGAAACCCATACAGTTCACACTGATCCTTTTTCTTTTGTGCTCATTTCACGGAACATTTTAACCCTTCTGTAACCATTTTCTTCAACAGGAAAAGAACTTGAGGTGAGGTTTAGCTAGCAGGGACACCTTAAAGTTTTTGTATGCTTAGACCTGATATTTTGTAACTATTTATACCATTACATGCTTTTGTATTTTGGTGAGCAGCTTGTATATCCTTTGTACATTTTATTAGTTTTTATTTGTAATGTACAGCAATTGTACCATGGCTAATGCTTTGGTTATGGAGTAGCTTAATGAGTT
Organism: Protopterus annectens; assembly: GCF_019279795.1. Lineage (NCBI taxonomy): Eukaryota > Metazoa > Chordata > Ceratodontiformes > Protopteridae > Protopterus > Protopterus annectens. The sequence continues at coordinate 183,229,930 of NC_056739.1, read as the reverse complement.
AGTTAATTGTGCTGTAAATTATTGAAATGTGTTTCGTCACCTACACCTTTAATTTTACATTTGCAGTGAAATAACTTGCTTTCTGAATTGGCTTTACTGACTTGAATCCATATATATCCTGTTGTCAGACTTCTTTAGTTATTCTTTTTATCTCAACTTATAGTTTTTCTCTGACATATGCTCACTGAGGGACCTGTTTGTCAGCATTTTATCTCTTTCTTTTGTATTCTTACTTTAATTTATTGTTTCTTTGCACCACTTTACTCTATCATTTGTGTGAAACATATTTTTCATGTATATTTTTCTGACTTGTTTCACTGTCTCTGTTTGCCTAACTAAGCTGTAGTTGTATCTTCTGGCTAGCTTTTTACGTTTCTGCTTCGGAATGCCTTAACAAATTGATTCTGCCTTCTACACTTTGCACACATTTTACAAAGGACTGGGCTCTGTTCCTGGTATGGATACTGTCCAGTAGAATTCACAGTTTATTTGCTATAATTTTTATTTACACATGGAGCAGCTTTATTGCAACATATTGATGGCAAAAGTATGCCTGTTGCTTTTTGTTCTAAAATAATAACAGAAACTGAAAAAAGATATTCTGAAATTGAAAATAAATGCCTAGTAGGGGTATGGCTATATTAATGCTTTTCAGATTACCTGTTAGTCCTAGACAGTTCTCAGATACAGACAGACCATAAACTACTGGTCCTGCTGATACATTCATATTACTTAAATTACATTCATCCAAGATACCAACAGCTGTTTATAACACTCAGATGATTTAATGTAAAAGCAATTGGGGCTTTTCCCTGCAGGCCTTTGCTAAAATAGCCACAATATCCAGACCAAATAGCAGACAACCACAATGGAAGAACTGCCCACAGCCTCAAAATAAAAACATTTATTCACTCTTGTGCCTCGGCCAAAAAGCCTTTAAGGAGTAAAGAAACAGCAGAAAAACACTCAATAAATATAAAAACCAATAAAACAATTAACACATTAAAAATCAGTCAATCAAATATTTCTAATTAAATGCATTATTTAACCTCTTAGAGGTCAGAGTATCATATTTTAAAATGAAAAGAGCTTCTTTATACAATAATTTGTCCTTTAAGGAGACTAATTCCAGCACATGAATGTTAACCTGCTCCAAAGCACATCCTTTAAGAAGTTTAAAATTCCTAGAATTATGATCTTTTTCTTTTGAGGCTGTGGGCTGTTCTGTTGTTGTTGCCTGATCTTTGCTAAAATAGCCTTTGGCTCAAATGGACTATCCTGGTTAACATATAGAAATAAATAAAATAAATAAATGTCTCAGGGAAACAACTAATAGTGTCAGATACACTATCCAGAAATCATGAGGCAGTGCAATTAGATACTGAAGAGGATGTAAGTGAATATGTACAAGTTAGAGCTGGCCAGTGACTTGATGAAGGGTGGACATCCTTAGAGAATCAATTAAGCAAGATGCAGGCCATAACAAACTATTTTCATAATGTGTGGCCAAGTAAATTTTACATAGAAAATGTATTCATTTACAAATACATTGGTGTGAAATCAGCAATGTCTATTGCTCTATCAAGACTGGATTGTGGTGCTGTCTTCTTAAAGCAGTGAAGTCCTGAGATAAATCCCTAAAGGAAATCAAGTGTTAACTAAATAGAGAAAGCAAAAGCATGTGTGTGGCAGCTAAATATCAATGCTAATATAATCAAAATTTTGTCTCTGTATCAATCAGTTCTTGACTGAATATAAACCAATTCAAAAGACAGTTGTGTACTGGGACTCTGTTGCCACATGGGTCATGGCAAAGAATTGCAGCAGACTTATATGAACAGAATCTAAAGTAAATTGCCTGGGAGTAGTGGATTATTATTCAAGAGGCAGTGAAGTAGTCACCATACTTCTTGAGCCTTTCCATGTTCACTGGTCTGCTGAATCTGCTTTAGCTGTCTTGGACCAACTCTGATCCATGTTCAGGGCCAATAAGGAGACTGAGGTACCTTAGTCAGCATCATTCTGCTGCTGTGGAGTATTTTCTCCTATACCCCCCCCCCCCCCCGTGCACACCCAGTCACAACTGTGTGGGAGATATGATGAGTGGCAGCACTGGACTGCCTCTCACTCTTGCAAGGGGCTGATGTTAGCAAAACTGCTTTGCTCACCCATAGGCAGCATTATACAGTCACTTGTTTCTCTGGTCTCCACCAGTGGAACACAAGCCACACGTGTGCGCCCCTCCCCCCATTGGATGAACACACCCATCCTTCCTGACTGCACCTTTAAGCACCCAAGTTACAATTCAAGCTTGGTTTGCTGGGCCATAGTCAATTTCTCCAATAACAAATCAACAAGTCACGTCTTGATTTAAAAACAATGCTTTTCAGTTGATGGATTCCTGTCAATCTTGTTAGTGACAAAGGGACTAAACTCACACCTATGGAGTTTCAGAAATTGGTTAATGTGCCTGGGTTTGACCATATGATGTTGATCCACATTATCCATAAGCTAGTAGAGCTGCTGAGAGGTAGCAGTACAAATAATGGCAAAAATCCTTAACCAACTGAATCTGTACCTAGATTTATTGCCCTGTACGTCCTATAGAGCAACCAGAGCCAGATCATGGTCAAATGGGGCCCTAGGCAGAGTAATGGATCAGGCACCCACCCCACAGCCATTCCAGTATCACATTACCTGCCTGTTTCTCTCCAATTACCATAAACTCTGTTCAAACCTGTCAGTGTACATACTATTTTCTTTACTTTTACAATAATTATAGAGATTTGGATTTAGTTTAAAAAATATTTCTAAGTTTATAGCACAGACATTAATAGCCATTTGATAACCAAAACAGTCTCACACTGAAAATAGACTTGGCATGAGCAACAGTAAACTTCTCTTTCACAGTAGCTCACATTGCTCATACTTGGCCATACTTATCAACCTCTTAGAGTAAGAACTCTGGACAAAGCCATCAATAATGGGGTGACAAAGGCCCAAAAATAGGGACACTTTTTAAATGTTGCTCTTACAAACTTAGAAAATTGATAGAATAACAGGTTTTGTATTAGCATGACTTTTCTGAAGGGTATGAACTCTGAAACTGAAATATCCGTCATTATTTTCTGACTTCAACCCTCAATAATTTGCTAATGATTAGGCAAAAAGTACAATTTTATAAGAAAAGGACCAAAAAGATGAGGTAAAAATCTGAACGTGCTGTGAAAGGGCAGATTAAGTGTACCTCTGCTAACTGCAATCCTCAGTGATTTACCAAAGGGAAGTCTGGCAGTTAGTGTGGAAAAATAATGGCTCTTAATTTCAGAACCTAAAGTACATAGTTTGATTCAAAGCACACACACACACACACACACACACACACACACACACACACACACACACACACACACACACCAATGCAACTGAAACCACATGCATGCTTGTTATCAGTGTATGTTGTAAAACAAGAAATGTATCATGTTTGAAGAAATAAACATCAGTGCAGAAACAACAGTCACTGTGTATGCAACTGAAACATCTCCTGAACCTGGCTGATTTTATTGGAGTGTACCACGGGCATTTTGTATGGTAAACATCAATTCTTCCTGCTGCCCCACTTTCAATACTGTGAGTTCAAACGCTTGTACACTGATTATGGACATGTCTTATTTGCTCTGAGTGCAGATTGGGATGCATGCAGAGCAGGAAACAGTTTATTTTAAAGAAAACATAAAAAAGGCAGATGTGCAGAAACTGAACTAGTAAATATGCAAAAAGGGCATATGGAACATCACTATTATATTTTTAAAAAATGAATTACACAAACATTCTGTTGCATGCAAGTAGTTCAAAAAGTTTGTTTTTGCTACTTTAGAAATAAACATTCTGGATCCCAGGGGTGCAGCATGGGAGAACAAGCTTGAATACAAAGAACTGTTGTGGCAATTCAGACTTAATGCAGCTATCCCTCTATGATTAAATGAATATATACATATATAATTATATAAATATATATATATATATATATATATATATATATATATATATATATATATACATACACATATATGTGTGTGCGTGTGTATTCAAAGCTCCTGTTCTCAATATGTGGGTAGCTAAATTGTGATTGCGCTGAATTAATTTGGACAGTTATTGCCGATGTTGGTAGTATGAACTCACTACTATCAGTTTTTATTTATTTATTTATTAATACTTTAAGTTAACTACATAGTGCATTTAATATTTATGTATACATTCATTGCATATTTTGGAGCTCACTTACACATTTTCAATAGTATTCAAGATGAGTTTCAGTTGATCATTGTTTAACAGATTTTGTGTATATTTCTAGATTATTATACACAATTCCTTAGAGTGATATAATGGATGGGAAATGTTAAGTTTTTGATTTTTAGCATTTATTTGAAGAATGAGATTTTTATGATATTTTCTTTTTTGATTATGATTAGTTCTTTTATATGTTTGCACCTTTAAGGATAACATATTTATTCACTTTTTATTTTCTTTAATGTTCTTTAACAAAGTGACAAATGTTCTGAAGAAGTCCAAACAAAGCAAAACAGGCATGATGAAAAGGTGTACGCATACAAAAATCAAAAACTAAAAATACAAAAAAACAAGAATCCACCTTTAAAAATGTGGAAAACTGCAGAATCCATAAAGGAAGCCACACAACACATTAACTTACAGACACCACAAACAAATGTATTTATTAATAATCCACAAGAAGCTGTTTATCCAAAGCAAAAAAAAAAAAAAAACAAGACTTCAACAGAATAACCCAGCCACAGGGGATGCACAAGCCAGTGCATTTCTTTGTGCCAGTCCCAAGCCTGGATAAATGGGGAGGGTTGGTCAGGAAGGGCAGCCAGCATAAAATTTGCCAAATCATACATGCAGACAACAGTACGGATATACATACTGGATCGGTCAAGGCCCGGGTTAACAACGACCGACACCATTACTGTTGGCCAACAGGGTGCTGGTGGAAATTGGGCTACTGTTGGCCGAAGGAGGAGAAGAGGGGAAAGGCATGCCTGAAGACAGGTAAAGGCTAGGACTGTGGTAATGAGGTTTGGAACTTTGAATGTTGGCAGTATGACTGGTATAGGGAGAGAGCTAGCTGATATGATGGACAGAGGGAAGGTTGGTATATTGTGTGTGCAAGAGACCAGATGGAAGGGGAGCAAGGCTAGGTGTATCGGAGGCGGGTTCAAATTGTTTTTTCATGGTGTAGATGGGAGGAGAAATGGAGTAGGGGTTATCCTGAAGGAACAGTATGCTAAGAGTGTTTTGGAGGTGAAAAAAGTGTCGGATAGAGTGATGTTTATGAAGCTGGAAATTGATGGTGTAATGATGAATGTTGTTAGTACATATGCTCCACAGGTAGGGTGTGCGATTGATGAGAAACAGAAATTTTGGAGTAAGTTGGATGAAGTGGTGATGACTGTACCCAAGGGTGAGAGAGTGGTGATTGGAGCAGATTTCAATGGGCATGTTGGTGAAAGGAACAGAGGGGATGAGGAAGTGATGGGTAGGTATGGTGTTAAGCAAAGGAATGCAGAAGGTCAGATGGTAGTGGATTTTGTGAAAAGGATGGACATGGCTGTGGTGAATACGTATTTTAACAAAAGAGAGGAGCATAGGGTGACATACAAGAGTGGAGGGAGATGCACACAGCTGGACTATATCTTATGTAGAAGGGCCAGTCTGAAGGAGATTGGAGACTGTAAAGTGGTGGCAGGGGAAAGTGTAGTTAGGCAGCACAGGATTGTGGCTTGTAGGATGACATTGGTGATCAAGAAGAGGAGGAGGAGTGTGAGGGCAGCACCAAGGATCAAATGGTGGAAACTGAAAAAGGCTAACTGTGAGGTGGAGTTCAGGGAAGAGTTAAGACAGGCACTGGGTGGCAGTGAAGAGTTACCGAATAGCTGGGTAACTACAGCAGAGCTAGTAAGGGCAATTGCTAGAAAGGTGCTTGGTGTGACATCTGGAAAGAGGAAGGAGGGCAAGGAGACCTGGTGGTGGAATGAGGAAGTAAAGGAGAGTATACAAAGAAAGAAGTTGGCGAAGAAGAAGTGGGATTGTCAGAGAGATGAAGAAAGTAGACAGGAGTATAAGGAGATGAGGTGCATGGCAAAGAGAGAGATGGCAAAGGCTAAGGATAAGGCGTATGAAGAGTTGTATGAAAGGTTGGACACTAAGGAGGGAGAAAAGGACCTGTACTGATTGGCTAGACAGAGGGACCGAGCTAGTAAAGATGTGCAGCAGGTAATGATGATAAAGGATAATGTGGGAAACGTACTCACAAGCGAGGAGAGTGTGTTGGATGATGTGCTGATAGTGAATCATGAAGTGCAGTGGATTAGCAAGGAGGAAGTAAGGATAGCTATGAAGAAGATGAAGAATGGAAAGGCTGTTGGTCCAGATGACATACCTGTAGAAGCATGGAGGTGTTTAGGTGAAACTGCAGTGGAGTTGTTAACTAGATTGTTTAATGAAATCTTGGAAAGTGAGAGGATGCCTGAAGAATGGAGAAAAAGTGATTTATTACAGATTTTTAAGAATAAGGGTGATGTGCAGAGCTGTAGTAACTACAGAGGGATTAAATTGATCAGTCACAGCATGAAGTTATGGGAAAGAGTAGTGAAAGCTAGGTTAAGAAGGGAGGTGATGATTAGTGATCAGCAGTATGGTTTCATGCCAAGAAAGAACACTACAGATGCGATGTTTGCTCTGAGAGTATTGATGGAGAAGTACAGAGAAGGTCAGAAGGAGTTGCATTGTGTCTTTGTGGACTTAGAAAAAGCATATGACAGGGTGCCTAGAGAGGAGTTGTGGTATTACATGAGGAAGTCGGGAGTGTCAGAGAAGTATGTAAGAGTGATACAGGATATGACCGAGGGTAGTGTGACAGCGGTGAGGTCTGCGGTGGGAGTGATGGATGCATCTAAGGTGGAGGTGGGATTACATTAAGGATCAGCTCTGTGGCCTTTCTTATTTGCAATGGTAATGGACAGGTTGACAGACAAGATCAGACAGGAGTCCCTGTGGACTATGATGTTTGCAGATGACATTGTGATCTGTAGTGAGAGTAGGGAACAGGTGGAGGAGAACCTGGAGAGGTGGAGATATGCTCTAGAGAGAAGAAGAATGAAGGTCAGCAGGACTAAGACAGAATATATGTGTGTGAATGAGAGGGAGGATAGAGGAATGGTGAGGATGCAGGGAGTAGAGGTGGCAAAGGTGGATGAGTTTAAATACTTGGGATCAACAGTTCAGAGTAATGGTGAGTGTGGAAGAGAGGTGAAGAAGAGAGTACAGACAAGATGGAGTGGGTGGAGAAGAGTGTCAGGAGTGATTTGTGACAGACGAGTACCAGTAAGAGTGAAAGGGAAGGTCTACAAGAGGGTAGTGAGACCAGCTATGTTATATGGGTTGGAGACAGTGGCATTGACAAAAAGGCAGGAGTCAGAGCTGGATGTGGCAGTGTTAAAGATGTTAAGATTTGCACTGGGTGTGACGAGGGTAGGCAGGATTAGGAATAAGTATATTAGAGGGTCAACCCAGGTTGGAAGGTTTGGAGACAAAGCCAGAGAGGCAAGATTACGTTGGTTTGGACATGTGCTGAGGAGGAATGCAGAGTATATTGGGAAAAAGATGCTAAGGATGAAGCTGCTAGGTAACAGGAAAAGAGGAAGGCCTTAGATAAGATTTATGGATGTGGTAAGAGAGGACATGCAGGTGGTTGATGTGATAGAGGAAGATGTAGAGGACAGGAAGAAATGGAAACAGATGATCCGTTGTGGCGACCCATAATGGGAGCAACCAAAAGAAGAAGAAGAAAAAGGCTTCATCAGAATGAAACGTTTCACCCAAAATGCACTTTTATAGTAATTCATTAATTGAATAATTGATATCCAATAGACCAGTTACAGAATATCGTGATAGACTAAAAATCAATTGATAAGGAAAACATCTCTTAAAATAAAAACATTATTTTGATAAGGAAAATGTCTCTTAAAAATTAAAAATTTAAATATTGCTTTTTAATCTAACAAGATGTTAAAATAATGTTTTTATTTTAAGTTCTGAAGAAGTCCTTTTAATCTGCATACGACTAAAGTGCTTAATACTGTACATACATTTTTGCAGTTTTATTCAATAAATCAATATTCATCACCAATGGACTTACTTTTTGACTCCCAATGTATATCCAGCTATTGCAGATTTATTTGTTTTCTTTTAAAGAGCCAATCAGGAAGAGTAGTTTTTTATGGTTCATACTTTTTTTAATTAAATTATATGGCCAGGCCACCCCCTTCCCCCTCAGCTAGCAGCAGGCCCTAGGTAGTTGCCTAGGTTGACCAGTGCTAGATTCAGCCCTGAGAGCAACTCCATATACTGCTGCAGGAGTAAGGCCAGAACAAGTAATGTTGGGCCACCTGAATTCAAATTACTGTTCCAATGCTTGAGACAAAGTTGTTGGCAAAGATTATTCCATATATGATTGCTAAACAAAATGATTAAAGGGTCAGATCTGCATACAAAAATGTTTATGGAAAAAGTCATTCAGTTTATTTCATGCATGAGATGAATCCAGGTTAGACAGCTTATTTCAGATTACATGGGGAACACAGAGAGGTGACAACAGGTGAGACTGTTGCCAGATTTGTAGTATTTAGAACATATGTAATCCAGATCACTGATGGAGTTGTAATAAGAAAAAAATAATAATAAAATAAGAGACACATCCAGGCTGTTCCTGAAATGTTCAGACTGACTTGATACAGTATAACTGGATAAGTAAATGCTATGACCAGGGGACTCCAAAAAAAGTGAGATGTTGAGTAAGTATTTTTAGACTTTAATGACTAGACAGGTAAGCCAATATTGGCCTGCCTCAAAAAACAAGACTTTATGTCAACAGCTTGTGAGGGTAACAGTTTAAAATCTTGGGACCCACATGGCTGAGTCCTGAAAAGTGGAGACTGATTGTCCAAAAACTGGGATTGACATATATAGGCCCAAGACTGCCATTTCTCAAAATATTCACTTTTCTACAATGTATGGTGTTCTCAGAGTTGATATATATAAGTTTGGGGATTGTTGGGGGGGATGCAGGGGATCTTGTCCCTTCAAAAACAAATTTAAAGGAGAAGAGCTATGTTTGGTATTTACACTTCTCCTTTATTTTCAGTCATATTTTGGTCTCTTGTTTCTCAGCAATCTCAGTCTCGAGATTTCAGTAGAGAGATGCCTGTGAGGGTTGCTTCACAAGGGCATGCGATAAGTCTCACACTGAGGTACTGATACAGAAATAGATGAGTAACAAAATGACTGCAAAGGGTAAAGTATGTTTAGGAACTGTAAAAGCCTCAATATTTTCTGTGTTAGTGAGAAAAGTAAAAAATGTAAACTTTTATAAAATAATGTCAAACATTTTTTATAGTGCATGTTTCCAAAATGAAAAGAATATGCATGCACATATTATGATGTACAAATGCACATTGTTTGAAACTCAAAAAAAAATTTCATTATGTCCACAAATGAAAGGCGTTGTGGTGATGCCTAATCACTATGATGATTTGTGCAGTCAATGCTAGACTGAGCATGTGTATGTAACCCTAATAGGGTTTTTTCAGTGTTAAGCTGACTGCGATTCTGAGAAGATGGGCATGCTTCTGAGGCATACTGGCGCTTGCAGCTGCTACACAGAATTATTACATCAAGCTACTGATATGTTAATTATAGGCTCCTGTGTGTCGAGTGCCTTAATTTAAGCATGATGCCTGACACTACCATAAGCCATATTCAGAAGAATATTATAAAATTAATGTAGTCCATTAAATTTAATGTGTGGCGCTACTCTAAAATAAAATAAAACAGAATAAGAATAAATAAATAAGTGGAATATGTTGGAATATGGTTTGTTTGTTTGTTTTTTTGTTGCATAAAATATCTTGTACTGTAGGATTAAGGAATTTGCCCTGGGATTCAGAAACATGGTGAGTGCAGTCAAGGTTGGTCAGCCACCGATTACCTAACAGGCGTGATGTGGCCTGAAGCTCATCAAGGATTAAAATCATGAAATAGCAGTGTGAACACAACATCCCATTACAAATTCCACTTGTACCCAGAGCAGGTCCTGCAGTGAAAGCAAGTATCCTCCAGTAGTGGCAACAGTATGCTATGAAAATGTTTCATGAACTTGGCGCATGTCTGCTCCTCAATGGTGCTCACTACATTCATGCATGCACAGAAGAGGCAAGGTGGAAAAGGCAGCTAGCACCTTTAAGGGGCCAATGCAGTATGGTTTCAGTTCTTTTTTTCATCAAATCAGTGGATGAAAATGAGTGCATACATTTATGGAAAAAGTGGAAGCAAAAAGGTAGAAACACATAAGGGGAAATGCTAAGGAACAAAAGGAATAGTGGTGGGAAAGGTAGGGCATAATTTTTTTTTCAGGACAAATATTCATTTGGTAATTAGTATATATCAAGAAGGTAAAGTGGGTAAGGATGTAAGGAAAGATGAATGAAGGTAAGTGGGCTAGAATCGGTAGCAGGCACACTCAAGCAAACATAGATGACAGAAAAGATTGGCAAGAGAAGTGCGGATATACTGAGAGGGGGAGCACAGTAGAGTAGGAGATTATCAGACAGAGGGAAGACAATGGCAATCAGAAGGACTAGAAAATGAACAAGGATGGGAATAGACACAAAAGAAAGGGAGAACCCTAGGATGGGAGAAAGGGTGAGTAAACCAGCAGTATCACTCTGTCCATGTCGTACCCAGTGGGAGATCTTGGACAGTGTCACAACTGGGTGCTAGCTCTTATGGTGGTGCTAGTGCCATGGAAGGGCACGTCTCTGCAAGCTGTAAAATAAGTCTTTCCAGGTGGTTGATGTGGCATTGAGGAACCAGTTCCCCAGCAGCCATGAATACTTCAGCTAGCTGGCTTGCTTCTCCATATGTATGGGTCCCCACCCCTGGCAAAGCCACCAGCAGGGGACCACAGTGACCCTGGCCAGTGAAACCCCACCAGAGGCAGAGTTTGGTCTATCAGCCTCATCTGCCACAGCCATATCTTTTTAGGTTACCGTGGCAGCCTAGTCTTGTAATGAGGAGGGGGGCTGATTGCGGGGGGCTGCTGGGCCATGCTGGTGGCACAGGTGGTGCTGTGGGCATGTCTTTATAAAAGGAAACTACATCAAGAAAAACTACAAACCAAATCAAAAAGAAATGTAATAAAGAGAAAGGACAGTGACAAAGAGGGTGGGGGGAGAGAAATGCAAGCATATAACTAAGTACATTAGTAAATAACAATAAAAATATATTACCTCAGGTACATCTGCATTAGTCTCAAGAAAAAAAAATCAGTGACAATGATAGGTGATAAGTACTAATGGAAACACAGTTGTGCACTATCTGAACCCCCTTTTGTAATGTATGTGTTGTATTTAAAGTCTTTAATGTAGGAATAGTATCTAGATCCTACCTGTAGTGAGGCATGAAAGGCACAACAGCTACATGTTAAGCCACTGTGACAGCAGTACTGCTTCCACATGTATGCACAGCCTATTACTGCACAGTGAATTTGTATGTGTTTTAAGATTTCATATACTCATGAGCGTACATGATTATATATATATATATATATATATATATATATACACACATATGTTTTTCCGTAAACACTATAAAACTTATCCTGTCTGTCATATGCAGCTACCACAAATGTCACTCGGCCCCACAGAGGTATCAGTCACAGGGCAGCAGTTCATATCTCTCCTGCAGTGGTGTGATGTACTCTAGTTCATGCAAATGGAAGGAGAGCACCTTGTGGAAACCGAGTACAGAAATTTTCTATTGTGAACCATGAAAGGCAACTGCTTTTCCTATTGAGGAATCATGGCTCTACTGTTAATCCAAAACATCTAGCAGCTAACAAGCACAGATACTAATAAACCACTACTTCTTTGAACTGACAAAGGTAGCAGGTAGGTAATATGTAACAAAGAGCAGGTGTTAGCATATTCCTCTACAATGAGGCAGCCTAGAAACTTATAGCACATGGCTGTCCATCCAATATTTATGCTGTGACTTTCACAAAAATAAATAGCTTCATAGGATACACTATAAAACAGGTGCATTCAACCCTGCACCTGCAACAGACGGCTAAACTCCCCTAATAATACTGGCAATTCTCCACAAAGGTCTCCAGAGCTATGAGTAAAAAAAGACAGACAGTAGTACACTACATTCCATATTGGCAGGGTTATGATTTAAAAAAAAGTTTAAAATATACTTAAAGTACATCTCAGGTGCTCTTGGTCTGACCTCTTCTCATCAGAAGAGGAGGTTTGGATGGTGCTTCTTCAGGTCACTGTAGTGCTGTCAGCACTGCTAGCCAGTTCAGGAGGTGTCAGCGGCCTCAGTAACTGTCCTGATGAGACAATGCTAGGCATCCACTTTATATTGGAGACCCTCATATGGACCATAGAGGTTACTAGGCTATTGGCCCTATGACCTTTACATGCCTAGCTATGTTATGCCCTTAATGGACCAAGATATATAGTCTATGTTTGAGTGTGACTCTAAGATCAGCACTGGCTGCCTCTGTCTAAGAGGGACATAGGTGAAACCCCTGGTGTGAATTTACAGTTTCCCATCCAAATATCTAGGTTATACTTAAATAGGGTCATCGACGAGCTCTATTTTAATTGAAATGAGAGTTTGTTCCAGAGGAGTGGCAACCTCTGGGAGATATATCTGTCTCTCCAGCATGTCCTGTTAATGTTGCAGGCTAGGTTACGATCCTTAGTGAGTGAATCTTGTCCCATTGATTTGCAGATATGCAACAGCTTCATCAAGGCAGGACTGCTCTGTAGGCCAGCCACAAATCTCCTCTAAGCAGTCTATATGATACTGAGTAAAGTGATAGGACCTTCAGTCTGTCCATGTAGGTCATGTGTTGTAGGCCCTGAATTTTCTTGGTGAGAAACCTATGAGGTCTCTCCAGATGTTGCAGATGTCTGGTGAGGCACATACAGAAGGCACCACTATATTCTATTATTAGTCCGATGAGAGTCAAGTACAGGGGAGTTATAACCTCCTTAGCTTTGGATGCTATGACCTTGCTTATGAGGTGTACAACATAGGAGGCCTTCCTTACTACTCTGGGCACCTGATGATCAAAAATTAAGGCTACTATCAACTTGCATTCCTAACTTTCTCACCATTGGGTTTGAACTCAGGGTGATATTATTAACATTGTAATTAGCAGGGCATCTCCTTTGCCAAAGGGGATGATAATGCGTTTTTTGTGTTTAGTTTAATACCGTGGCTTTGACTCCAGTCATTTGTTGGTGTAAGCCCATTCTGTACTATGTTGATATTTTTGGGGGATGCGATGATTGCACCCAGTTTGCAGTCATCAGCAAACTTGGTGAGTCATAGGCCATCTATTTTTGCTTGGACGTCTGAAAATTAGATACCAAACAGTAGGGGTTCTGGCTCAGATCCTTGTGGAACACCACTGGTAACAGATCTGCTAGTAGAGGTGGCATCCGCAGTTTTGATTGTATGTGTTCTGTTTGTGATCCAGTTGGCAACCCATCTAGTGACATAAGGGTTAATCCCCAGCTGGGTGAGTTTCTCAATGATGTCTGAGTGAGGGATTGTATCAAAGGCCTTGGCTAGGTAAAGCTAGGCAGTGTGAACTGTTCTGCCTTCATGCAGGGTCTTGATGACATTCTCAAAGAAGTCCACCAGGTTTAGCAGGTATGATGTGCCCTTAATGAAGCCAAACTGGGTTGGGTAATGAGTTTGAAGGTTACCCATTTCCTTGTAGATAAGGTTCATGATAATTCTCTCCATGGCCTTGCAGATAAGGCTGGTTTATACTTACAGGTCTATAGTTCCTAGGGTGGTTGAGGGACCCCCTTTGTGCAAGGGGATTACAGTTGCTGTTTTCCACTCAGCTGGGACAAAGCCAGTGCTTAGACTGAGATTGATTAGCATGCTCAGTGGTTCTACTAACTCCTGTTTTAGACCATTTAATAGGCAGCCTAGGATATTGTCTGGTCCCATAGAGGATGTGTTTTTGGCCTTGGAGAGTGTGGCTATGACCTGCTCTCTGGAGATACTAGGCAGAGGACTGCTGACAGGTATGTTATGGGGTAGGATTGGTGGGGCCTGAGGAGTGAGGTTTTTGCCAAACCTGTCTGCTAGCAGGCTTGTGATATCTTCAGGTTCAATATAAGTGGTGCTGTCCACAGCTAGCTCGGCACAAAGCTGGGCCTTCCCTTTTAGATTTCAGACATAGCTAAAGAATGCTTTGTGACTTTCCTTAGGTAGACACCCAAATTTAGTTTCATAATTAGCTTTAGAGGATTTTACAAGATGTCTAATCTGCTTGTTTATACTTTGAAGGGAGTTCTTCCTTTGCTGGGACCATTCCCTCTTGTTTTTAGACAGCAGTTTCTTTCTCTTATTGTATAACCTACAATGTGCACCAAGGTGACTTATTTTTTATGAAGATCTTGATTTGATCTCTTCCGGTATAGCTGAGTCTGTACATTTATATAGATGTTTATACAGGACATTTGTGTACTCCTCAGTAGAGGGGTCATTGCTGTCAGTGCTGGCAGGGGGTCTGAAACTCTTGATGCCATCACTCAGTAGGGTATAGTTTGCTTTATTAACATTTTTGCTCCTGAGGGTTGGTCAGATACAATCGTTACTTTGAGTGAGACAGATTTATGATCGGACTTTACCAGTGAGGGCCCCACACATGGGGTGGTGCAGCGATCCCCCATGTTAGTGAGAGCGTTATGTCAAGGATGTTAGAGCCCCTTGTGGGGGGTTTGACTATCTGCTCCAGGACATTTGTGTTAAAAAAGTCCAGGAACCTTTGGGTGAGAGTGTTTGTGCTTATATATGTTACCCAGTCAATGGAAGGATAGTTAAAGTCACCCATGACCAGGGTATTTGGCTATACTGAGAGTGACTCAAGTAGGTCCAGGAAGGCTGTGTTGTTTTTGTGGTTCATGGTGGGGAACATATAGCTAACAATGATGTGGAGGGGGTGTCTTTACTACAGTTAGTTACACTTGGAGTAACTTTAGGGGCTGTACTATTTAACCAGTCTAGAGGTGTATTTGTCTTTACTGAAAATGGAATCTCCTCCTCCCTTGTTTTTTTCATGTTCGTTGTGTGGTCTGAATGTGTGGAAGATGTTATAGCCCTGCTTGATTGGGGTACTATCTGAGGCCTTGCACCATGTGTCTGTGACTGTGTAGACATTAGAAACTTCCAGGGTGAGAAGTGCTTCAAGTGAGTGCAGTTTCTGATTTAGACTCCTAGCATTAAGCAGCACTGAGTTTGTTTCTGGAGGATATTTTCACATCAGGAATTTTGTTCTTATGACATTGCCTAAGAAAGGCACTATGGGGGAGGCAAGTATCTTTGTCAGCAGCCTAAAGCCTAGCGGTGACAGGTGAAGACCATCTCTGCCAAAGCAGTGTGGTCTGCTGACCATATCATCCTAGGCTGTCAGATACTGGATCCCCCTCGACTGACACCAGAAGGTAAGCGAATTGTTGAAGTCAATCATTTTTTGTTTGTGTTGTGGCATCATCCTGGGTGAGGGAAGAATGCTGTTTAGGACTAGGGACATACCTGCCTGGGACACACTATCTGAAAACTCTATCATGTCTCTCTTCATATAATCCAGTGAGATACATCTGAAGTCATTCACTCTAACATGGACAGAGTCATAAAAGTATTTGTTGTTGAGAGACTTGAGTACGTGCGTGATTTGGTGGATCCTGACACCAGACAGGCAGCCGACCGTGGTCTTCTCCTTGTCTAGCTTAGTGAGGGGGATATCTGTGTGTTTCACTATGGAGTTGCCTATGACCAAGACATTTGGTTTAGATATATTTTGCCTTAGGGGCTTATTGGGTGAGACACTGATGCATGTGTTATTATGTGCAGTAGGTGTTGTTGGGACTGTATTGTGTACAGAAGGTTTGCACTTGGGAGGTCTTTGCTCTTTTAGTATTTTTCTAGTGAGTACCTCCGTGTATGTGGGTTTATGTGTTGTGTGCTTGGTATGTGTGGGAGGTGGAGTGTGTGTGCTGAAAACCAGCTTGGTATTTGGTTTGTTGTTATGTGAGAGAGAGAGATAGGTTTGATTCCAGATGTATAGTATAGACACATCTCTCACATACTGTATGTGTATGTTTTAGGAGTAGAAGGTTGTCTGTATGGGTCACCTTCAGAATGCCGAAATTCAAAACTTCGAAACCCATATGATCGCAGACCATATGTTCGAAGTTTTGAAATACTGACATTCTGAATGGGAAATCGCATACAGCGGACAGGGAGATTTCCCTTGTTCTCGCTATAGTGCGATCTCGGAGTTGGTATATTTAAGTAGGGGGTGTGTGGGGGGTGCAGGGTGGGCAAAGCCCCCCTGCTATACACAGTTTTCAAACATTCAAATGTTCAATCATATGGTCTCGGCCATATGAATTTTGAACATTTGAGCGTTCGGTTATGTGAAGTAGACCCATCTGTATACATGAGGCAATTGCTACATTACCTTAGGATGCCCATGTCAATCAGGATGGCTGAAAAAACTGAAGGAAATTGACCTGCCATTATATCAGGTCTATTTGTAATTAGTGGTGGACTAGGTTCTGCTGTAGGACTATTAAAATTATCTAATGTATGGGAGATTTAGTGGTAAAAACCTGCACCAACACCTCAAAAAGCACAACTGGGTTGTGCTCTGGGCAGCAGAGTGCAACTGCATTGTGTGCTGAGAAGCAGGGAAGCTTAGGAGATTTACTAAACAACAAAATAAAAAATAAAAATAAAAAAAAACGCAGAGAAAGCGAAAGATTACTGTGATGTTAACTCTGAAAGGCTTGGTAGCTGAGGCGCTGGAATATTAAACAATTTTTGATTTTATGCTTCTGCAGTTGGTGTCTTTTGCTTTCTCTGTATTTTTTTATGTTTAGGAGATTTCCCTAGCAGTTATCTAGGAAAATTTGACTTTTTAAGCATTTGTGTCCTTACATGGCAGTTCTAATCCCTATTGAGCAGTGCACAGCTATGCGCAAAGGCTGTGTTTAAATATCAGCTAAGTAAAACAGTTTTTAAACAATCCAACCAGTAGGAAAGCCCAAGACTGAGCCTTGTTCCAACAATCCCCAGCTCAGATGGGTTCTTAACTGCAACAAGGGTACAGGAGGGCGCTCTTAATGTAAGATGGCTGGCTCTAGTGCTCAGAAATGCCAAACAGTCTAGATTCAGCAAGTCTGAATCTAGTGTATGCTATAAAATGTTCTAGTACTGTAAATAGGCAGTGCAGAAAACACAGTCACAAACAATAAAACAAAAAACAGGTGGCAAAACAGCTGCAAACAGTTTAAGAGTGCAAAGAAGGTTAAGATGTACTTATTTTCAGTAGAATTCACAGGATGTCTTGGATTGCATTCAGTTTGACTTCAGTTCTCTGGCTAAGGAGGCCAAACTCTGAGCATCTCTGATAGACTGAGCACAAACCCAGCAAACAGTTTTTCAATATCAGCTAAGTAAAACAGTTTTCAAATAATCCAACCAAAATGAGTTCCCCAGCAAATGGTACCAGTGGTCTCCATAGAGGAAATGAAGAAAGAGTTTAGCCTCTGAGAGTATCACTGCTCTACAAGTACCAGTACCTTCTTAAGTCATAGTCATTCATCAGGTGTCATGACAAAAAATAATGGTTAGCACCTGTGGACATGGTTGTTTCCCACTCTGAGAATTGCCATGCAATGTAGAGGTGCTCAGTAGCATGACCAGTAGCAGGGTTTGAAATGGACCACACTGTACAATACAAAGTAAAAGGAAGAGTCATAGCACCCAGTGTCAGTCCTCCTAAGTACCACTCCACCCCCACTTAGTCCATCTGCTTCCTTACAGTCTAATACATGTCCCCTCAACTGTTTGAGTAAAGAGCAAAAAAAAGCGACTTTGGATGAGTATAGAAAGCCAATTTATTCATCAGCTTCCTTACAGTCAGCTCCTTTAGTTCTTCAAAAGAAGAGAAAAAAAAAGACTTCGGCTTACTGTAGTCCTGCAGGAATTCATGATCATGGTGTCTAATACCTTGCACTCAGGGTGATTGCCCCTTTGCCCCATCCTTGCTACACTGCTGGTGAAAGGTGTGAACTATTGCCACCACAGTACAGTTGCACTGCATGTTGTGCAACTATTGCATTGATACTGCTCTTTGGTGACCCCATGCTTAACAGGATGAAGCTGGGCATTCCAGAGAACCTTCTTACAATATTGCCATGCAATGCACCTTGCAGGTATTCAGCATATGTGTGTGCAATGCCGTGAAGAACTTTCCATGAGGGTCTGCTCATGGGCATGACATGTAGACTAAGTGATTCAGAGACATTCATGAGCTGAGCCCTAATTTACATAAGCATGATGCTCAGAGGCCTAAATAAGATTGACACCATCTTCTGATACCGAATGTGTGGCATTTTTTATTGAAATATGGCATTTTGCAGAACAAATCACATCCATAACTAATGCAAAGAACCAAACTTCACTTTGTTGCCAAAATAAAAATATCATTTTATAGAATTATATTTTTTCTGTTATTTCATATCATATTAAGGTGTTTTAGATGCAAAATTATTTTACGAGACAATTAGAGAAAACTAATGATATCTTTTATTTAACTGAAATGTCAGGATATTTGCCATTTTTCATGTTTCATTTTTCAGGAAGCATCAACACAAATTGGGACTGTCCTGAATAAAGAGAAGGCAGGTGGCAACTATAGGCTTGAATCAGCATTATATAAACCCTGATGGCTGCAGAGTCCCTCAACATGCTACAGATGAAAACAGAGAGCTGGTTCAGAGCAAGCTTCACCTGTTGATAATCAGCACTGTGGAAAGTTGAATGTCTATTCACCAAAGGTATATACAGCCTAGCCAAGTTCCATTTGTTAAATCACATAAGCATAACTCCAAAAGAGAAGACACCAGTCTTAGTAGTTTTTGAGATGTAAGTACATTAGATAAAAACTTGAATCACAGCACAAAATAGTATGCGTTTGGCACAAATCTGGGCCTCACCTTTGAGGTTATGTATGTAACTAAAGAACACCTTGTGGTTATTCTTAGTTAGGGAAGCTAATTTGGATTCATAGTTAGCTTTGGAGGACTTCACTAGGATTCTTATTTGCTTGTTTAAGATAAGGGTTTCCAGTCTTGAGACTGTTCCTTCTTACTCTTAGACAGCAATTTCTTTCTCCTATTGTATAGCCTATTAATGTTCATAGGTTCATAGGTTCATACTAGGCTATCTGCCCTAGGGCATTTATAAGCCTAGCCAGAGTGTGTTTGGCTTTCGCCACCCATTTTAAATTAATTTTGCTATGCCTTTTTTTAAGGTTAGTATACTGTGCCTCTGTCTAACAGTGACACAGAAGTGATAGCCAGGGTAAACCTACGATCTCCCATCCACTCATCAAGATTCCTCTTGAAGAGAGTCAATGTGGGACTCTGCCTAACCTGGACTGGGATTTTATTCCAGAGTGAAGGGAGCCTCTGGGTTATGAATCTGTCCCTCCAGCATGTCCTATTTATTTCAGTGCTGAGGTTCAAGTCTCGAGCGTAGCTCGATGGGATTTGGATTTTCTGAGGTGCAGCATGTCCATTAATTCCGGGTTGGACATGGCTTTATACGTCAGGCACAGATCGCCTCTGAGCAGGCGGTATGCCACTGAGTAGAGCTGGAGTTTCTTTAACCGGCAGCATATGGCATCTGTTTGAGCCCTTTGATCCTCTTGGTGAGGTACTTTTGGGGTCTTTCCAGTTGCTGCAGGTGTCTGGTAAGGTACATCCCAAAAGGGGCATTGTACTCAATTATGGGCCTGATGAGGGATGAGTAAAGAGGCACGATGACCTCCCTGATCTAGATGTGAAATCCCTCATGATTAGGTGGGCTATATAAAATGTTTTTCTAACCACTTTGGCCACCTGGTTGTCAAATGAGAGATTGCTATCAACTTGGGTCCCCAGGTCCCTAATGACTTCTTCTGTACTTAATGGATTACCACCTATGTGGTAATTTGTGGGCACTTTGTTTTTGCCAAAGGGGATGACTATACACTTTTGGCGTTTAGCTTGAGGCCATGGCTCTGGCACCAGTTGTCTGTTTCTATGAGGCCCTTTTGGAGGATGCTTGTGTCAGCTGGAGAGTTGATTATGGCGCCAGTTTGCAGTCATATGAACTTGGTCAGCCACAGTCCAGTCGTGTTGGCCTGTACCGCTGAGAAATATATACCGAACAAGAGAGGTCCCAGGACTGAGCCTTGTGGGACGCCACTTGTAACTGGTTTGGAGTCTGACATGGCTCCAGCAATTCTAACCATGTGGGTTCTGTCCTTGAGCCAGTTTGCAACCCATCTAGTGACATAGGGGTTTATATTTAAGCTGGTGAGCTTATCTATAATGCCCGAGTGGGGTATTGCATCGAAGGCTTTTGCGAGGTCCAGGTAGGCTGTGTGGACCACCTTCCCCTCGTCAATGGCCTTGGTGACTGTTTCAAAGAAATCGACCAGGTTTAAGAGGCAGGATCTGCCCTTAACAAAGCCAAACTGGGTAGGATCCAGTGTCTGTAGGTCCCCAATATCTTTATTTATGAGGTCCATGATGATCCTTTGCATAGCTTTGCAGACCAAGCTAGTCAGGCTTATGGGGTTTCCAGGATCCGTTGAGGCACCACCTTTGTGGAGAGGAACCACTGTTGCTGTACGCCACTCTTTGGGTACATATCCTGTAGTAAGGCTAAGATTGAACAGTAGTTTTATGTTTGGGTTTAGCTCTTCTTGGAGTTCATGTAGGACGAGCCCGGGACACCATCTGGTCCCATTGATGCTGTGTTTTTGCTTTGGAGAGGGCTCTTACCTGAGCATCTGAGATGTCAGGGGCAGCACTCTGTTGGGATAGATATTTGCCCTTTTGGTGGGGAGAGGGGAGAAGTTTGCACTGAACCTGTCAGCTAGGATGTTGGCAATGTCTGTGGGCTCGGTGTATTTTTGTCATTTTGGACTAATTCTGAGCATATCTGGGAATTCCCACCCAGGTTCCTAACATAACTAAAGAAAGCCTTGTGATTATCCTTAGTGTCCTGTGCAATTTTTCTCTCGAAGCTGGCCTTAGACGATTTTATGAGTGCCCATAGTTTTTTGCTAATACTGATCAGAGATGCCTTCCTTTTGGGATTTTGCTCTATCATGTAGTAGCTTCCTCCTTCTATTGTATAGTTTGTTTATGGCTGGGGTCCACCAGACAGGACGCCTGCCTTTGGAGGATTGGGTCTTGGTTTTATTTGGGATTGCATGATCCATGCATTCCTGAAGGTGTTCATAGAATGCGTTTATAAAGGATTCTGCGGTCTGGGCCATATTTTCCACAGGCCCGGGGGCTTTGAAGGATTTCGCCTTGGTTTTGAGGCATGTGAAATTTGCTTTAGAGAAGTTTTTCACTGTGGTTTTCTGGGCAGGGGGTGGGGTCAGGATGTGAATATCCAGTGAGATTAGTTTATGGTCTGATCTTACCAGTGAGGGATACACTTCTGGTCTGGAGCATAGTGTCCCCATGTTGGTGATGATCAGGTCCAGTATGTTTTCCTGTCTTGTGGGAGTGGTAACAAGTTGTTCCATAGCATTTGAGTTTATAAATTCTAGGAACCTTTGGGCTAGGGTGTTGGAGCTAGAGTAATGCTCCCAGTCTATGTTTGGGTAGTTGAAGTCGCCCAATATAATGGTGTTTGGAGAGACCTTCATATTTTCCAGTATTCCCAGGAAGGCCAAGTGGGGTTCCTGTGTTTGGGAGGGTGGTCTGTAGCAGGCTATAAACTGGAAGGCAGTTTTACCCACAGTTAGTTGCACATGGATAGTCTCTGATGCTTCGTGCTGTGCCACCAACCTGGAGGTGTGGGTATCTTTGACAAATATTGATACTCCTCCTTTTGTGGTTCGGTCCAAGTTTTGGGGCCAAAAAGCATGGTATGAGGTATAACCTGGTAGTGCTGGGGTGCTCTCGGGAGCCTTGAGCCAGGTTTCTGTTACTGCACAGATATCGATGTTCTCCATGCTAAGGAGAGTTTCGAGGCGTGCATCTTGAGGTTTAGACTTCTGGCGTTGAGTAGCATTACTGTTAGTTTCTTATCCCTTGTGATACCTATGGAGGTGGGTTTGTCTTTTGAGCCTTGCCGAAAAAAGGCACTATGGGGGTAGCAAGAGCCTTTGCCAATATCCGAAAGCCCAGGGTGACAGGTGCAAGCCGTCCCTAGCGAAGCATCGTGGCTTGTCGAGCATGTCATCCCAGGCTGACAGGCATTGATCCCCTTTGAATGACATCAACACTTAAGCCAATTGTTGAAATTGATCATCTTGTCTTCATATTGTGGCATCATTCTTGGTGAGGGTAAGATGCTACTCAAGGTCAGGGTCATACCGGCCTGGGCTACATGCTCAGAGAGTTCCTCTATGTCTCTTTTCATGTAGTCCAGGGAGGTACGTCTCAGGTCATTCACACCAGCATGGACAATGACTGAGTCATATTTGTACTTGCCTTGGAGTGACCTGAGTGCTTGTGTTATGTGGCAGATCCTAGCGCCCGACAGGCAGCTCACCGTGACCTTCTCCTTGTTCAGCCTGGTGAGCGGACGCCAGTGTGCCTGACGATAGAGTCACCTATTACAAGTGTATCAGGTGTGTTGTTTAGCCTTAAGGGCTGTGACCATTCGGCACACTGGCTTTGTAAGCTATGTGTTGCACGTGTTTTGTTTTGGGGTAGCGGTTGCTTGGGTGTCTGCTTTGGAGGTCTCTGCTGCTTAGGCAGATTTTTATTTAGAGCCTCCGAGTATGTTTTTGTGTGTTTATGTGTTTGGTTTGTTGTCGTGGTAGGTCTATGTGAGACTGGAATTGTAGTGAGTGTGGTTTCCTTCTCCTCCTGACTGGTTACGCCAGTACTGAGTTGAGAGAGCTTAGCCTCCAGTTTGGCTATATGGTTGCATCTCTCACATGTGTTGGAATTTGTTGGGAGGAGGAGAGGGTTGTCTGTGTACATGAGGCAGTTGTAACATTGCCTCAAGATTCCCAGATTCACCAGCTGGACCGGAGAAGATTGACAACTGACCTTTGGACATGCTAGAATAGTATTGGGAATTCCTTTATAATTGAAAAAGGGCCAATGGGGAACAAGGTACTCAAGGGAGTTTGTGAGGGTGTAGTGCTTTTAATTTTTTTAGAGCTGACTTATATAATTGCTTTAGTGAGCAAGTGCCAGGTAACTTAAATGCAATGTGTTACAGGTAACTTAAATGCAAAAACGACAAACAGTAACTTTCTTTCAAGTGAAACAAGGAAATAAGTACAGTAAGCAATGCAGATATCACTAGGGATCCACAGAAGTGCTAAAAGGCCGTGTTTTAGGTGGAATTAGCATTTCAGGGAAATAAACAAACAACAAGCATACAAATAAAGCTAGATTCAGCAGGCCTGGATCTAGTCTATGCTACAGCAAACAAGGTGTACCAATTTCAGTAAGAAACAGTTAGAATATGCAGGCACTATAAGCCTCTAACCAGAAATTCCCTGCTCAGAAGGGCAGAGTCCAGCCTCTCCTCCCACAAGAGTGCAGACCACAATCCTTCTTAACGTAAAATAACTGGCCTGAAGCCCAAGTGTTTAAACCAGAACTAATACACTTTTAGAATAACAGACACTGAGCTCTCAATCAGCAGTTCCCAACTTAGAAGGATGTAAGCTACCTGTCCTGCCACCACAGTGCAGGCCACAAACCTTCCTAATGTAAAACAACTGGTCTGAAGCCCAAGTGCTTAATCCAAAAGACTTAGAAATGATAGCTACACTTTAATCAAGTTACTACCAGCAGTAATAAATACAACTGAATACTTTAAAGAATGCCTGGATTAGTGCTCAAGTTATACAAACAAAGCTAGATTCAGCAGGCCTGGATCTAGTCTATGCTACAGCAAACGAGGTGTACCAATTTCAGTAAGAAGCAGTTCAAATATGCAGGCACTATAAGCTTTAACCAGAAATTCCCAGCTCAGAAGGACAGAGTCCAGCCTCTCCTCCCACAAGAGTGCAGAACACGAACCCTCTTAATGTAAAATAACTGGCCTCAAGCCCAAGTGCTTAAACCAGAATTAATACACTTTTAGAATAACAGACACTGAGCCCTCAATCAGCAGTTCCCAACTTAGAAGGATGTAAGCTACCTGTTCTGCCACTACAGTGCAGACCACAAACCTTCCTAATGTAAAACTGGTCTGAAGCCCAGGTGCTTAAACTAAAAGGCTTACAATGAGTTACACCAAGCAGTAATAAATACAATTGAGTACTTTTAAGATGACGCAAAAGCAAAATAAAGTAGGAAAAAACACAAATACAGTAAAAGCAGATAATTTTTTTTTTTTTTTTTTTTTTTTGGAAAGAGAGAAAGGAAAGAGAGAAAGGAGTAGCAGAAACTAAGCTGATTGGCCTTCTCAAATGCTCTCCCTGTACTGGGTAGAATGAGGTAATGACACTAGACTGGGAGGAGGGTCCCAGATCAAATTTACACTAGGGGCGGGCAACTGCAAAGCCACCAACTATAAAAACACTATACCAACAGGGAGGGAGGGTGGAAACAAACAGCAGAAATGTTACTCACAGCTGAAGAGCAGCAGTGAGCCTTTAAATGAAAGTTTTAAACAGCTAAAGGAGCCACTAGAAAAAAAGAGTTTATCTGCAACAAGTTATCATAAACAAACAACCCAACAGATGCTTAATAAGAGTGGACAATTTCCAGTTAATACCTCACACACAGTGAAACTAGCTAGAAAAAATACACAGTGCACAAAGTGCTATAAACAACAAAGAAATAAAGAACAAAATAAACAAAAAACAGGATACTTAATGTTATATATTGTAGCTCCGAGTTTGCTGAGTGTCCTTCCTTCGATCAGCTCACTGTAAAATGGCTGAACACTCACAACTGAGCTTCTTAGGTAACAGAAAGTTGAAACCTGAGACAGCTTTTAAGAAAGAAATCTAAAAGAACCAATGAGGTGCTTAGTCTAAGCTGTAGTCCAGGAGACCTCAGTCAGCCAATGACCTCAAACAATTCTCTCTCACTGAAATGCCTGATGGCTTTGGCTAAAACAAGATGTCCCTGAATTATGTGCTCAGACACACAGCCTCCACAAACACTAGGCCCAAATACAAGCCTGAATATGGAAATGCTACAAATATCCCCACTACTTAGAACAAACTGCAGAAATGTTACTCACAGCTGAAAAGCAGCAGTGAGCCTTTAAATGAAAGTTTTAAACAGCTAAAGGAGCCACTAGAAAAAAGAGTTTAACTGCAACAAGTTATCATAAACAAACAACCCAACAGATGCTTAATAAGAGTGGACAATTTCCAGTTAATACCTCACACACAGTGAAACTAGCTAGAAAAAATACACAGTACACAAAGTGCTATAAACAACAAAGAAATAAAGAACAAAATAAACAAAAAACAGGATACTTAATGTTATATATTGTAGCTCCGAGTTTGCTGAGTGTCCTTCCTTCGATCAGCTCACTGTAAAATGTCAGTTGTTCATCAGGCAGATTTATTTTTCCTTGTAGATCTTGTTTTGATTCTATCAGGTATAGCAGAATCAATACAGTTGTATAGATGCTCGTACAAAGCATTGGTGTATAACTCAGCATAGGTGTCTGTTACATCAATGGAAGGAAGAGCTATGAAGCTATTTATGCTGACACATAAGAGGTTGTAATTGGCCTTGGAGAAGTTTTTTTAGTCTAGTTGTGGCTAGGGGGAGGGGTCTTGTGTTATAGTTACTTCTAGCAAGACTGATTTATGGTCATATCTCACCAGGGATGGCCACAGACTGGGAGTGGTGCAGCGGTCCCCCATGTTGATGAGCACCAGATCCAGCCCCTTGTGAGTGTGTCAACCAGCTGGTCCAGGGCATTGGAATTAACAAAGTCCAGGAACCTTTGGGAAAGTGAGTTAGAGCATGTATAATTTACCCAGTCAATGGAAGAGTAATTAAAGTCACCCAAAACCAGGGTGCTTGGTTGTATCTTGACTGACTCAAGTAGATCCAAGTAGGCTGAGTGGATGTCCAGATTCATGGAGAGGGTCCTATAGCTGGCAATGACCCAGAGAGGGGTCTTACCTGCAGTCAATTGCACCTGAAGAAATTCAAGGGAAGTGTGTTGTTTAACCACTATAGAGGTGCATTTATCTTTAATGAACATTGATACACCACCTCCTTTAGTTCTCATGCCTTCAGTTTGTGGCCTGAACATGTAGAAGGAAATGTAATGTGGTATAACTGGGGTTCCCTCCACAGCCTTAAACCAGGTCTCAGTGGCTGCACAAATGTCAGCATCTTCCAAGGTGAGGACAGTTTCCAGTGAGTGCAGTTTCTGGTTTAGACTGCTAACATTTAGCAGCATAACCTTGAGGTTGTTTTTAGAGGGTACAAATGTCAGCATCTTCCAAGGTGAGGACAGTTTCCAGTGAATGCAGTTTCTGGTTTAGACTGCTAACATTTAGCAGCATAACCTTGAGGTTGTTTTTAGAGGGTACAAATGTCAGCATCTTCCAAGGTGAGGACAGTTTCCAGTGAGTGCAGTTTCTGGTTTAGACTGCTAACATTTAGCAGCAGAACCCTGAGGTTGTTTTTAGAGGGTACAAATGTCAGCATCTTCCAAGGTGAGGACAGTTTCCAGTGAGTGCAGTTTCTGGTTTAGACTGCTAACATTTAGCAGCATAACCTTGAGGTTGTTTTTAGAGGGTACAAATGTCAGCATCTTCCAAGGTGAGGACAGTTTCCAGTGAATGCAGTTTCTGGTTTAGACTGCTAACATTTAGCAGCATAACCTTGAGGTTGTTTTTAGAGGGTACAAATGTCAGCATCTTCCAAGGTGAGGACAGTTTCCAGTGAGTGCAGTTTCTGGTTTCGACTCCTAACATTTAGCAGCAGAACCCTGAGGTTGTTTTTAGAGGGTACAAATGTCAGCATCTTCCAAGGTGAGGACAGTTTCCAGTGAGTGCAGTTTCTGGTTTCGACTGCTAACATTTAGCAGCATAACCTTGAGGTTGTTTTTAGAGGGTACAAATGTCAGCATCTTCCAAGGTGAGGACAGTTTCCAGTGAATGCAGTTTCTGGTTTAGACTGCTAACATTTAGCAGCATAACCCTGAGCTTGTTTTTAGAGGGTACAAATGTCGGCATCTTCCAAGGTGAGGACAGTTTCCAGTGAATGCAGTTTCTGGTTTAGACTGCTAACATTTAGCAGCATAACCTTGAGGTTGTTTTTAGAGGGTACAAATGTCAGCATCTTCCAAGGTGAGGACAGTTTCCAGTGAGTGCAGTTTCTGGTTTAGACTGCTAACATTTAGCAGCATAACCTTGAGGTTGTTTTTAGAGGGTACAAATGTCAGCATCTTCAAAGGTGAGGACAGTTTCCAGTGAATGCAGTTTCTGGTTTAGACTGCTAACATTTAGCAGCATAACCTTGAGGTTGTTTTTAGAGGGTACAAATGTCAGCATCTTCCAAGGTGAGGACAGTTTCCAGTGAGTGCAGTTTAGACTGCTAACATTTAGCAGTATAACCCTGAGGTTGTTTTTAGTGAGCATTTTCATGTCAGGAGTTTTGTTCTTGTGCCATTGCCTAAAAAGGCACTATGGGGTTGCCAAGAGCCCTAGCCAGTAACCAAAATCGCAGGGGTGACAGATGAAGACCATCTCTGGCAAAGCATCAAGGTCTGTCAACCATGTCATCCCAGGATGACAGATACTGGATCCCCTTTGAATGAGAGAAATTTAGCAAAAGAGGGGCAAATAATGGTGTGCTTGTACAGGGAATTATTAATATTTTTCTTAGAAACAGCATATACATGCTCATAGATTCTTCTGTGTAATTGTCTTTCTGTCTTCCCTATATAGAAATGTCCACATCCTTCACAATCTTCCAGGTATATAACACCTGTTGAAGCACAGTTACCTTCTCCTAAAATAATGTCTGTTGTGGGTCCCCTATTTGAATTCTAGTCTGCTGTATAATGTATCTAAACTGATTACATGCTCCACACAGTGGCGGTTAAATGTTTTTCAACAAGGGAAAAAATAGTGAGATAGGCACAGAGATAGGTGTACACAAGGGATATCAAGGATAAACATACAAGGGATATCAAGGTTAATGTGAGGCACACCCAAAAGAGTTTTGAAGTGTAGCTCTTAAACGAGTCAGGCCAGCACTGTGACATGATAAGATGGGACAAAGCTGTACAACTTATTTTTAGGACACAGATCTTGGCTCATATAACAGTAACATTGTACCGCCACACTCACATTATGTTAGTAGAGTGGTACTCTACGTGGTAATGTGTATGATGGTAGGGTGTGTGTGTGTGTGTGTGTGTGTGTGTGTGTGTGTGTGTGTGTGTGTGTGTGTGTGTGTGTGTGTGTGTGTGAATATGTGTTATTCTGTGGTGTCCTTATGGAAGGGCATGTGCCAGGTTGTACACAAGAAAGTACTGTGATGTGATGCGGGGGTGGGAGCACCATTACACCTGTTACCTGTGTTATGTGTAGGAGGCAAATGTTTGTTTGGTGATTGTGTGATTAGTGCCTGAAGGTTCTAAAGTTTACTTCTATGTGACTTTTAAGACTCCCAACGGAGCATATAAAAAGTGCGGTATGCTGTATATAGGTGAAAAAGTAGATCGTATTAGCATACTCAGACAGTGTATTATTATACATGCAGTCATATAACTTGCAGGGAGAAGATTTGAAAAAGCAAGGGTCTCCGAACTATGAGCAATTCAGAAGCAGGGCCATCAACATTACCATGGGATGCTGATAAACAGGCTCTCTACCTTATGCAGAAAGGTTAGACAATGAGTGTGGGGCTTCAGTCAATCTACCTTTAATGGAGATGGATGAACTTCTGGCCTCTGGACTCCTCACAGTCCCACAATGTGGTGTTGGACATTGTAGCCAAATAGCAACATGCCCCACAAATATCCAATCTCAAATTACCCAGGTAGGTATTGCTATACCTATATTACACCATGATACTATTTGACTTCTCCCATTATCACTGCACACCTCACTAACATTGTGTGCTTTGGGTACTATAGGAACACCAGCGGAATGCCCAATATAGGCACCTGCATGAGGTAAGTTATTATGCAATATTACTGGTAAGCATTGTAGTATTAAATCTGCACTAGGGATAAAGTACAGATGATGGGCAATACTAATGCTACACTTTGTGCTTTGGTGTGTTCACAGGTGATTGTCTATCTGGCACTTCTGTCCTGAAACTTATACTGCCTAATACAGAAGAATCTTTCAATTGTGACGATGACTGCGGTGAACAGCTGACACTGTCAGGGTGTAAAGTGCCTGTATAGGACACAGAAAGTGTACATACAGGAAGCCCTACTCAAGTCATGGACACATCCACTGTACCTGCAGACATTCAAGAAGTACAACATGGACAGGTTAGTGAGGACACTCAAAGATAGTTTGGTGTGTCACCCCTTATAGCCCAGGCTTCAGTGTCTGCCACAAGTCCCATAGGTTGTAGAAGTGACCACATGGATGTGTGTACTGGTGGAGCTTGAAAGCATAGGTACCACCCTCCCCCTGAGCTAACTGTGTAGATGGGTGCAACCCAAAGTATGTGCAGGGCTATCATGGAAACTGAGGCTAGTATGTGCAGGGCTATCATGGTAACACAGGCTAGTAGCACCAACCTTTGCAGAATTTATATGAATAATGCAAAATATGCAGGATGACCTCCAGGAGTGTATACCCCATACATGTGACATTTTTTGATAGAACTGATTGTATGTTGGTGCAAGACAGCTCTTTTATTTATTTAATATTTGTTTACCGGGAAAGTCTGACTTGTTATGAGCCAATTTTCAGCGGAGGCTCAGGGTGAAATGCTGCAGATGCATGTCTTTGTAATGTGGGAAGAAACCAGAGCACCTGGAGAAAATCCACACAAATGCAGGTAGGACATGCAGACTCCACACAGAAGGCACCCCAGCTGAGAATCAAACCAGAGAACCTCTTGCTGTGAGGAGACAGTGCAACCGCTGCACCATTGCGCTGTCCAATAAATATAATAAATTACTTTTCCCTGGTATATTTCTACCTCAGCAGCTTAAAAATATGCCAACAGTTAGAAGAGTACAACAAAACCTACTTATGAACCTAATTTAGTTATGAAAAAAGTTTTGGATTGCAAGACTCTCTCTGTTATTTTAAGTGAATCAGAATTAATGCAATTTGTAGTATTTCATTGTAATTAATTTTGCAATTTTGAGTAGAAATAACTACAGGGTTTTTTTGAATACTAGTCTAATTCTTTCTTGTGAGTAAAATCAGAATTAAAAAAAAAAAAGAAAAAACAGGAATACAACTGTTCTCACCCTGTAACCTTTTATCAAATAACTGCTGCTGCTGATACTGGATCTAACAAGCCTTACAGGGCCCAACCAATATGGCAGCCAGAAATGTAGTTTACCAGCTTCTAGTTTATTACATTCTACTTTAGTTGCTCTTACATGGTTCTTAACACAATTCAGGACTTATTACTCAGTTTTGCCACCCTGGATTTTTTATTTGGAGTCACAAGCAGTAAATAAAGCAACCCTAGTTGCATGTCAAATTAGCATGTTACACATGTTATGCGTGAGCTTACCAAGGACAAACAACAGGTCACCCTGCATGAAGACACACAGGCTGAGCTCCATGCCAGCCTTGCCTTCTGCATGCTCCCAATCAAGTTGCCAAATCTTCATCCACCTGAGGGTGGAAGGTGTGGAATGTCTGTAGATTAAGGGAGAAGATGCCTGTTTGCATACAGGGGTCTAAACCTATGAAAAATAGAATTTACTATAAACCAATGACTACATCCCCCACTTTAGAGTGCCACTGGTATACGTTGAGGGGTCTGTTACTTTTTCTAAATGTAGATGCCTATGTCTATAAGAAATGAAATGTATTGCAAACCAGGTTGCTACACCATTTTGACTATAGTGTAATTACAGAAAATAATAATTCATTGTAAACCTTAAAAAATTACACTGTGTGACTAAAGTACATTCAGAAAAATGTTGTGCTCCGTGTTAAATTACATGAGTTCTCTAAATTCCATATCCAAGCTAGAGACAAACATCCAAGAGAACGTAAACCAGTTTAGCTGTAACTGGTGACCATTGATAAAGATCTAACATTTGAGCATGTGATAACATAATAGTCTAAGCCATTCAAAATCTTGGATTCTAATGTAGAACCAAAGGTTTTCTTACTCTCCAATTACAGATAGCAATCACAAAACCATTTTGCTCAAGGTATGGTGCCCTTGTCCTCACCAAGAGAATACTGCTCAGTGTGAAACTTACATCATGCTTTCAACAGAATAGACAGATCTGTAACCAATTTATCATTTTAGGACACACTACTGCATTTCTCTGAGAAAACTTCCCTAGCAAAAATTTGACGTCATAAACTCATTTTGTCAAAAACAAATCACTCTTTCCTTCATAAATCTGAAGAATATTCATCAACAGACCACAAACTAACCTGGCACTGAATACAATGTGACCTCTAATCCAGTATTTGGAGTCTTACAAAGCCAACCAGGGCATATAAAGCTTTTGTGACATCTATTAATCCAAACCCGACTCCTACTGTATCTATATCAAACCTTATATAACGTCTTACGAAAAAAAAGAATTTTGAAAATATCTTGAAATCATCCGAGACTATGTCCTGTAATCAATTTCCAATATAATCTGAGATTTTACTCTTTTACACCCTTTTTCCTGCTTCATGTCACTCCTTTTTGTCAACATCATGATGTCGATAACAATGCTGTTTTCAGAATCGTAGCGCAGAGAACATTTCCTTTTCTTCCCTTGTACAGTGCTTACTTAACACTTCCCATCACCATAATAGTTGGCTGACTGATCTCTAAACATCTGATAGAACTTCTTTACCTTATCCATTTATTCTATTTTTCTGTAGTGATGCTCTGTATATCTGCATTTCCCTTTTTTTTAATTTATTATGGTATGCAACATGCATTTAACAATTTTGTATTTCCATGATGTTGTGCTGCTCTGTACATATGATGAAAGAAATGTTTTTTTTTCCACCAGTGTTGACATTCTTTTATTTTTTATTCTTATACTGTTATAAGTGGAGCTTTTCTCTCTTGGCCTCCACTGAAAATAAACTGTGCCCTGGTTAGACTTTGCGAGTCAACAGACATAAGCACAAAAGTACATAAAAAAACAAAGTTGTAAATTACAAACTAGGTTATTCTGTTTATTTATTTATTTACTTATTTATTATTGGCCTTTCTGAATACAATCTGCATGTCTGCATGCTATTTTTGTTACTTAGCATTGTAGTTCTTATTTGCATGCAATTGTATGACTCATTGCTGTGCTCCACTGTGCAGAATTGTTGCACTACTGCCCGAGTGGTGGATGAAAACAGTCCATTATTTGACCATTTCTCCTGCTGACAAACAACAAGCAAAAAAAATGGTTAACGTGTTTGCTGCTATGTTGGCTGTTGTACATTGTGTGCAAAATGGATTAAAATCAATATGCTCTTCTAGAAAATACTTGAGGTGTACTTGCCTAGACCTTTTTTCCCCAAAGCAATTGCTACTGCTAAAGCTCAATGTCATATTATTGTTTTATTGGCTAAATTAATATACAGTTTAGTATATTTGCATAATAATATTGTTGCATTGCATTTGTGAAGACACTGAGACTCCTCTTACTGATTACTTCTCTTCTTACACTCTAAGGTTTGTGCTTTTATAAATGTATTTCTATTTACTGTATAATTATAGTGTTTCTTTGCTAGCAGACCAACAAATGTAGAATAATGACCACGTCTGAAATCTATACTGGAAGGAAAGAAACAATACATTATTAAAAATAACATTTTAACAACAAATGGCTCAGGTATGGAGCTGACATTACTTCATGGGTAGTGGTAAACTATTAGCAGTGCGGATGAATGTTAGCGGATGGCCTAGGGGTAAAGGATTGTTAATTTTTACTGCATATAACCTGATGAGCAGAAGGAAGGCAACTTACACATTATAAAGTTTCAGGAGAGTATGTAAGGTCTAAAGCTCTCTCTAACAGAATTTATCCCAGGGAGGAAATTACAAGAGGTTGCTGGGATGAGTCATACTGGATGTCAGGTGATACTTTACCCAGAATTACTGCAGAATAGAGCAGTATATTTCATGATGTCATGTGTTTACATAAAGATGGGGGGTTAGAAAGAATGGGACAAGCATATTGTAAATGTGCAAGCATGTATATGAAAGAACATGGATACAAGGAAAGCTTTCACCCTTCAGTTAGGTTTGGAAGGCAAGACTGAATTATGCTCATGTTTTTTGTTGTGGATTATTTCCTTTGTTTGTTTTCTTTGTTGCAGCAAAAGGAATTTCCCTTCTACTTCTCTGCTAAAAGAAGCAATCATTAGTTATGAGGAAACCTGTGAAAACCTTATCAGTACCCCTCAGAAATTATTAATGCTGGAGTCCTGTCTATTGTGTTGTACTGCTATCATCTTTCTGTTTGTAGTTAACATGTACCTGTTGCCACTGAGTTGTCCTTTCCTGATAGCACCTGTAATGAGCCTGACTGCCCCTGCACTACCAGAGCACAGATGTATCGGGCCTGCTGGTGAGATCAGATGTCTCCTTAATTATTAGTGAGCTCTGTATATCTGATGAAACTGTGTCGCTCTTTGAACTCTTATTGATAGTCAAAATGCTGTCTGACCAGGGCTGCTGCAGGGGCTTCTCCGTAGTTTGTTAAAATCTGCATCAGATGTGACACATCTGAGTACCCATCTTTGAAGACGTTTCTCCTCATTTTACAGGTACGTTTAAACTGCTAATGGATCACTTCTATTTTTTAAATCTCAAAATGTTGGATTACATGTCTGTATGCTTAAAAAAGCCCAGGGCAGGTTGTTGTATGTTTACTAGTGAGAAGATGAGAATTTTTTCCAGAAAATGCTGCTAGTGGGGCATGTTTTTACATCTATACATCTACAATCGTGCAGTAGCAGTCCTTGGGCAACTAGTTAAAAGT
The DNA here is from genome assembly GCF_019279795.1 of Protopterus annectens. Taxonomy (NCBI): domain Eukaryota; kingdom Metazoa; phylum Chordata; order Ceratodontiformes; family Protopteridae; genus Protopterus; species Protopterus annectens. The sequence continues at coordinate 183,195,628 of NC_056739.1, read as the reverse complement.
GCAGCAATAAAATGATTCTGTAAGAGACAACATTCATTTTATTTGCTTATTTATTTATAAATATGTTGCCCAGATATTCCTATTGGCCACTCCAAGCATTCTCCTTTTCAGGTTCGAACCCATATATACAGGGAGAATAAATCCACAACAGACAGAAAATAAAAACAATGATAACAGTGACATCAAGAGGTAAATTTAACATCACTAAGGAATCATTCACTGTACATTCACAAATGTCATGCACAAATTTTGGATAGAAAGGAAGCAGCACATTTATGGTTCATGTGCTTCCTGCCTCTATATTGTTTAATGAGAGATGTATTATTTCAAAAGCAAGCACTTATCATTTTTCATTTATGTGATCTTTTTCTTCCACATGAAGGCACAGTAATGCAGTACTTAGGATGTTCTGCCAAATTTCCAAACCTTGTCTCATTCAAATTTCCTGTTGCATTCCTCATACCTTACTTCATGGCATGGACTCTGGTTGGGGTATATGTCACCTCTTTGCTGAAAGCCCTTCATGGAAAACAGAATGCAATTGGGACTGTTTATCTCCCTGACTGAGATAATGTACTACTGGAGGCATGCTGTTTCTACTGCTGTCTGCCCTCAGCTCATAGCATTCTGCAGCTTGGCTGTGTGTGTGTGTGTGTGTGTGCGTGTGTGTGTGTGTGTGTGTGTGTGTGTGTGTGTGTGTGTGTGTGTGTGTGTGTGTGTGTGTGTGTGTGCGTGGGTTCTTGCATGTGTGTGTGCGTGCATGCCTGTGTGTGTGTTGTGTTGTGTGCGTGCAAAACTCATCATGTGAGCAATCCTCATTTGTTGCTTGGTTCTCATTCATTATGACAGCTTTTTTCTCTACCGGTCCTTGCCACACGGAGGTAATCTTCACCAGTAAAGGCTGATATAAAAAAACACAGCAACAGGGGGCCGGTAAACCACCTGAAGCTATAAAGACAAACCAGGAATTGGAAAACAAAAATCGAACCTGTTGTATTTTTTTTGGTTCAATCTTTGTTTTCCAAAGGTTGATATCATTCACAACTGTTTGGCTAAAATTAAATCTGACAGTAGAAATTATATAGCATGCAGAGGTTTTGTACAGAACATCGAGCTTGATTCTGAAATTCTGTTAAAGATTTGTGGTTAACTTTCTGTAATTCTGAATGCGTTCTTAAAGTACAGAACAGTGTCATGAAGATTATGTAAACTAGGGAAAGCAACCCTTAATTTAAGACATTTCATATTACTGTTCTGTTGGAAAATTATTTCCACTTTAGGAATATCAGAATTCCCCCTCATTAAAATGAAGAGATGTTTGCATTTTGTTGTATCAGTAACACTTGGACTATAGTTCTTACATTTCAGTTAATGCTACTAAGCAAAAGCTAAGACCAAAACCAGACATCTGCAAAAGAGCTTTGTGTGGTAATCCCTTCGCATCATGTGAGGTGAGTCAGTACCCCCACATTTTCTGCTACGTAGCTCATTCACCCTATAAAGCCTTTTCTGTATACTTCCAGTTAACACCCATGGCGCCTTATGGCATACAGACATTTTTTGGATCTGACTTCCTTAACTAAGGAAGTCAACAATTAGTAATAGGCAGTATAGGAATTGCAAGATATAATTAACAAAATGACACTAAGATTGTTAATCACAGATATGATGCATTGGGTAAATTAATCACTGCTTTCTCCTTATTATTCAAATTTTCATATTTAAATTCATATTTTAATAATTAAGAGACTGGCATATTATTGAGGGGGATAGTGTGGCATTCACTGGTAAGAGAAATAAAAGTACATTGGTAATTTGTATTTACAGTACACTGTACTGGAGATATTGGTAGTCATTTGCCAGTAATTATGAAAATAGTAAATACTTACATATGTACTTAATAGTTTTAAAACCAGGAGACTTACAAAGTATTGCATGGCATCTCATGAAACCTTAGATGAGGCTGAACAAAACTGACTGATACTTGCACTCTAGGTTGGTCATCTTCAGAGATATTCAGTGTTATTTATATTGTTAATTATGCAATTAATCATAATCCTTCATATTTTTGTAAATATCTCAGCAAGCACGCACACAGAAAGGAACATTTTGTTGTTATTTGAAAGCTTATGTCTGGGCAATAAAAATAAGTAAACAAAATATATCCAAGCATTACAGTTTGCGATATATGACAATTTGTTTATGAAACAGTGAACAATGTTATTTGGGTTTTGTGTGCATAATAATAATATATTAACATAGATGTAAAAACTGTAACTCTATTTAGAAACAGACTTTTTACTTTTTACTGATAACTTTTCTGTTTGTACCATTTTAATAGCTTTTAATTTTCATAAAATATTTGCATTTCTTTGTGTTATAATTTTTAAGTGGATTTCTCAGAAAATGCTTTAGAATTTAAGGATGTGTCTAGGTTCCTAGAACTGTGATGTTTCACATCACATAGGTGTTAATGAGTTAATTATTTTTCTCCGAGGTCACACTGTCGCTGTTATTGGTGAGTTGCTACCTGAAGTCTCTTACCATGCAGCAGTCAGTCACAGTCCTCATTATGGCATACAAATCTCCACCTTGTCAGATAATACTTATTCTGACGTATAACCCCACTGAGAACTCATCAACATGTCGCTTTCCTTAGCAAGTGTTTTAGCTTCTCTTCTTCTGTTACTTACTTTGCTCTGCCATCTTCTCCCATATATCATCTTCCCTGGCACATGACTACATGCAACTTCTCAGATCAATTTGTGCTCCAAGTATGATCCTGCCATAAGTAAATGTAGTGACAGCGCATTTTTCTCTAATTTCCTCCATTAGCGGCATTAATTGACCTCAAGGGTTCAAAGCCAAATTGAAAGCATCTCTGCTCATTCTAACTGTGCACACGGTAGCTAATCTAGATTCCTCCTCTTTCTCTCTTCTTATTTTCTATATGCCGATGAATTCATGCAACTTTTGCCTGAATTAATTTTAATAATTCCATATACTTTAGTTTTGTTTGCATGATGCTTGTTTGATTTCATTAAGCTACCCCTTTTTAAACTATGAAATGTGCCTTATTTCTTTTCTTACATCCTGCTTATATTCTTGTTTTACCTTATATTGATGTCTGTGTCCCTTGCGTCTCCCCTGAATAAGGGCTATTGGCCCAGTAGAATTCTACCAGCTAACAAACATTAAATAAATAAATGCATAAACAAAGAAATAAGTAAATAACACATACTGTCCATCTGTTGCTCTTTGTCCTACTATGTAACTTCTATCTAGTGTTACTTATCTTAAAGTGTATCTCCCCCGGAGTGATACGGGTCATTCTAACATGCACCCCGCAGTCTGGTGCTTGTCATTCTGACATGCATCCCCTCCTGTCTTGTGTTCCTCTTCCAAACACAGATTTTCCCTTCTGGCCCTACTTATTCTAATGTTCAGCCCTGTAAGTTGGTTCTCATCTTTTCTAATCTGTTGTTTCATCCTGACAGGCACCTCCAGCATTATGATGCTGTAGGTCTTAATGTATTCCCCTCGCCAACAAGACTGGTGACCCTCACCCTAAGCTGCACCTCCTGAATTGTGCTACTACCGACCCTAATGCATGTCCCTCCCCTACCAGACAGATGTCCCTCACCCTACCATGCACCTTCTGAAGTCTGGCACATTAGAGTAATTCTTTAGTCACGTCTGCATCTACCCCAAATCATCTTAAGGAATGACTCTATGGTTGGTATCAATTCTGTACACATTTATCCTGACAGTTACAATCTTCTGATTTAAACAGGAGGTAGAGGAATGTGTGTGGCAAGATCCTCAATACACAATGTTCAATGATTAGAAAATAACAACATTTTCAGGAAGACTATCAAAAGCCCAGCGAATTTGTAGCTAAATTCCTATAACAACATTGTGGTGCTATTTTGAATAAATATTGTTTATTTATTTGTTGCTTGCTAATCAGGTAAGTGGACTGGTCCAATGGCCCTTTGCAGCCATGACATTGGCCTCAAATACAAGAATACAGAATTTCAATTGACATTTTAAAATTATACACATGATGTAATAGCATTCATCGCAACTTCAGTTTTTTCCCTGAGCTGATAAGTTTTGGGAACAAAACTGAAGTCACGATAAATATTACTGATCTAACAGGACATTACATTCATTTTAGGTAAGATAAGCCATGTGAGAAAGGGCAAAAATAAGTGTTCACATTGACGTGATGTACAGTCATACAATCTAAACTAAATGAAGTCACAACATCATAAAGGAAGATTAGCAGGCACTATGATGCTTGAGTTACAATGTGATATACATCCATTGCTGATCAGCCCAGCTTCCTTTAATGATCAGTCCAGCTTCAGTATAGAGGCTGAAATACTAATGAGTGAGTTGAGGAATCGTGTTATCCATTGTCCTTGTATTCCTTCATACCTACTGAAATCTTGGACTTTACCAGACAATGTGAACTCTGCAAAAACAGGAAAACAGCAAAGTGGTTTAGAGAGGGTGCAGGTGATTTCTGAACTACGCTCAAATACATGAAAGTTAAGGTTCAGCTCTTGTTCTACAGCTACAGCCTCAGCCGAAATAAAATTAAGTATTGATATCTATCTATGTGTGTGTATATATATATATATATATATATATATATATATATATATATATATATAGCTGTATCTATCTATCTATATATATTTCTATATCTATTTATATATATATATATGTGTGTGTGTGTGTGTAGGTCTATATATGTATGCATGTCTACACACACACACACACACACACACACACACACACACACACACACACACACACACACACACACACCTTATACATAATTCATAAATATACATAGCTATAGTTATATATGGACAGACAGATATACACAGACATTTGTCAGACATTTGTTAGTGTTAGACTACGGTATTCGTTATTTTACTTTTTCACACCAGCTTACTATTGCTTTCTAAATGTGTCAAAGTACAAAAATAATCTTATTTTCTTCAAATTTTAAGTTTGTTTATCTCTGAACGCAGCTAATGCAAGAAAGAAAATGGCTGTTTGAGCTAGTATTGTAAGTTAGCTGTTAAGAATTTGAAGTTTATAGCATTAATAAATGTTAGGGCTTTTTTGTCAGGACTTTTAGAACAGATTAACTGACGATACCTTACTGACAACTAAAATACAAGCACATGAGACTATTATAGTTTGTTTCTTACACTTAAACATTTAGAAGGAGAAAAGAATAATTAAAGATGCAGATTCAGTGCATTTATTCTCTGTTTAAAGATAAAACATATGTTTTGTGATATACAGGGAATGAGAAAATATTGTGAATAAAGACTGAATGATCTTGGCCCTTTTGCTGATATATGGAAGAACACAACTTCTAGGCTGGATGAAATGTCAGAAAATGAATAGTATTATTTTAGCATCTGTTGCAAAACCGTGCATAGCTAGACAATACTAGATGATAGAAAAGGATCTACAGCTATACAGAAACAATGTTTACAAAATGTATTCTAAATCTGATGAAAAGAGTTCTAAAATACATAATTTTCAATAGAGATGGAAAGAAACTACAGAATATAAAAAAAGTTAATATAGGATAAGTGTGAAACATATTTAACAATCAAGTGTGTATGAATAGAATGCCTCAGATGCATGTAACATTCACTGCGTTTCTTTTTTTTCTGCTCACTTTGTCCGTGCTGTCAGTAATCAGCCCCTTCTAGGGCAGTTGCCTCATTTATTCTCCACCTTATTGATCTATGTTATGAGACACAGACTATAGTACAGGATAAAAGTATAGGAAAGATAGTAATATATATAAATTTTGTAAATGTAAAATGTAAATATGTTGTTTTTCTTGTTTCAGTATGTGCAGTGTAAGTTTAATGTTCATATCTGAAATGTTGATTACTTTTTGTGTGTTGCAAAACTCTTCAATAAAAGAAAATAAACAATCGGCTTGACTGGCATAGAAGCTCTTAATGCATTACAGATACTCCATGTTCGATTTGTAGCTTGTGTGCTAGAGGATCTGACTTTGGGGAGTAGAGGAATGTGAAGGTGAAGCCTACTTAAATATCTTTGGGTGGAAAGGTTGGGAAGTACATATGTGGGATATGAAGCATAATTATCAGTGCAGACTGGAGATCATAGGAGGCATTTGTATATCAAGGGGAAGGAGCATTGATAAGATACTCCCAGAAAAATAAGGGACACGCCTATCACATACACCTCACATACACCCTCTGCACTCCATCCCTTGTTAAGATTTCAGGAGTGTGTAGTGGGAGGAGTTAGGACTCCAAGACAAGAGAAAACTGATTCCTTGTGGTTGATAGAGTGATGGCACCATTCCTGCTACATTATTCTAACCCCCAAGGAGCAACAAAAGTATCATAGGGCTCCTGCCTCTTGTGGAATGAATGGGCTGATGGGGTAAAGCAAAAGGGATGCCTGATGGTCACGCTGGGTGGGGGAACAAAATAAAAGAGAGAGAGAGTGAGAGAATAAGCAGAAAACACATTAAAACACATACATGCATACTGTACATACATACAAGGGAAAATGGTTCATGGCCTTTTCATTCATGGCCTAAGTAAACTGAATAGTACTACATTTTTAGTTTTACAACTATAGGAATATAGAAGAAAGAAGAAAAACATATTTCTATACACAGCATATTTCATCTACAGTGTCACATTAAGAAAGTTGAGAAGACAGTCGTGATGGTGCACAATCATCAAGGATTTCTTTAATGCAAAGGAGTGGTAATCACAATGTAAACGACACCAAAAGGGGCTGCATAGCGACTATTCAGAAAAAGCCTGTAACAAAGCATAACGACACTGGGGGGGGGGGTGTACAAAAGAAAGGCTACAATCCCACACTGGACATTTCTAGCTTAGAAAAAAAATACCTAAGAATGGTAATATGGTGAAATATGAGCTATGCTGGTAAGAAATATGGCTATCCACTGTCTCTGTGGTACTCTGTGGTGCTTACGTTATTATGCAGCAGTAAGGTGTTGGCTTAGCTTTAAATGGAAGATGAGACAATTTTGTTCATTTTGAATATTCTGTGGAAGTAAGTTCCAGATAGCAGCAGTACTTTTTGAAATGGCTTTTTCAGATATTACTGAGGGAGAGTCTAAGTAGTGCTAAAATACTCTGATGCTAGGTTCTCAGGGGGAATTTGTAAGTTTTGATTGTTAGCTTTTGGCCAAGGGGAGCCCAGTACTTCATATGCTGTAGTATAAAAATGAGAAATATTTGTAGGAGGGTGGTATGTGTTGTGCCAGTTACTGGTAGCCTGTGGGATTTTAGAGTGACAGGCAGTGATGATGTTCACTTTAAGGGGAAAGGTCAAGAAAACAGATGTTACTGACCACTGTATGAAATTCTGTTGAGCTATCAGGTGTTGTAAGAACCATCTAAGGAAGCACATGTTTTAGTCTGTATGCTGGGAAGCTAATTCCAAGGATATTTCTAGCTTCGAAGATGAAGATGTTTTTGATTTTATTATTTATTATATCCGCTGAAGTTTCTGAGAACACTGTCACAATCGAATTTTGATATAGATGTAACAGGAGTTGAACGGCAGGTATCTTATATGCGGTTATTCATGATTTTTTTTTTTTAAACTTGGCTAGTAATATAGTGGCAGTCTCTTCTGCATTATGAGTAAATTTGTTATTTTGTATCTACATACAGAGATTCGTAAAGTATTTTTCCAGGTTGTGTTTGACTGGTTAGGGGTTGTCTCAGATTTTATAAGCTATATATCATTTGCATAAATGTTAACATGGATGTTGGGGAGAGAAAAACAAGCTCAACCACCATGGCTGGCACGTATAAACATTAATAAAAAAACAATAAAGAACAAAAAGTAAAGATACAAGCATGTGGTTTAAATCACTGATTTTATAATTTTTTAGAATGGTCTTATGAATGGTTTTGCCCTACCACTTCCTGAGTCATCATGTGACCTGAGTATTACGTTTTTTACCTTCCAACCTGTCTCTACATCTTTCATTCATACTCTAATCAAAAAACTAAAACCTACCACCCTAGCCGCCAACCTTCTCCCTGCTGAATATTTACAAAAAGCTGCAGATTCTATAGCATTCCCCATTTCCATGCTAATTAATCAGTCCATATCTGAAGCCAAAGTCCCCTCTATCTGGAAAATATCTCGTGTCATACCTCTCCATAAAGGTGATAGCTCTACTGAACTATCTAACTATAGACTCATAGCCATCTTGTCACCACTGGCAAAAATCATGAAAAAGTGCATCCACAAATAACTTCTGTACTTCCTAACCCAGAACAATCTACTGGCTAAATCACAGCATGGTTTAGACCACATCACAGTACCACCACAGCTCTCCTCACCTTCACTAATGATATAAACCATAACAGGAACAGTAACAAGCTATCCTCAGTCCTTTTTTTTGGATCTCTCTAAAGCTTTTGATATGGTTAACCACCATCTACTCATCCACACCCTGACAAAAATGTCCCTAGGTCATCACTCCCTTCAATGGTTCCAATCCTACCTCCACAATAGACAACAAGTCACACTATGGCAGAACAATCTATCCAACCTCCTACCCAACACCCTAGGTGTCCTCCAGGGGTCTGTACTGGGACCACTGCTGTTTTCCATATTTATTAATGATCTCCATGCTGTCATCCCAAATACTAACTGCATTCAGTATGCAGACAAATCTACATTAATCTGCACTGGTACCACCCAGGCTGAGCTGCAGTTAATTACTCAGTGTACTTTCAACCTAGATGAAAATTGGCTTGCTGACCGATGTCTGATTCTAAATCCCAACAAAACAAAGCTACTACTTTTCTCCCCCCACCCAAAGATCCCTGGTGATATCTTTCTCCATTAAGTTTAACAATGGCACCATAATCTCCCCAGATGTTCACACGAAACTCCTTGGGGTAATTGTAGGCAACAATCTCAAATTTGATGCTCATGTTAATAAAACAATAGAATCCATTAATAAAAAACTGGGCTCACTATATAGAATAAAACCATTCCTAACCCCACCTGCTAGGACTGCCATTGCCCACTCCCATCTCCTCTCTACCCTCTTCTATGCTTCCCCTTTACTTGCCAACTTAAATAAAACTGAACTTAACAGACTCTCTGCCTGCTATAATAGCATAGATAGATTTGCCACTGGCCTGCCCTACAGAGCACATCACTGCATAAACCTAAAAAATCTAGGATGGCTAGAGCTAACCTAGCAGATTCAGTATAACCAACTTATTATGGCTCACAAAGTACTTAACCTGAAAATACACCTACTTTGAAAAACATAATCTATCCCCACACCAACCTCAGACCACTTCGCTCATCCAATAGACTTGTAGTACAAACCATCAAATCCAATAACTCAGCCGGGCACTCCATGTTTGCCAACTCTGTAGGCAAAACTTGGAACTCACTACCTGCTGACATTACAATACACACTATCCTATCTCAATTCAAGAAAACCCTCAAGCAGTATTTCAAGACTCAATGGCTATGTCCTTGCTCCAAGCCTGACTAAATACTTGGTAACACTGGTGTACCAGTATTATATTGTTAATTTAAATCTACTGTAGTGTAATTTAGTTAACCAGACAATAAGCATCTTAGATTATATTACTTACACTCTGTGTGGCTATTAGACTGTGTTAAAATTGCTTGACACTGTTCTTTATTGTGTATTATGTCAGTTTTGCCTGTATTACTTCCTTTGGAGCTTTTCTCCCCGGGCCTCCGCTGAAAATGGACATGTATCCAGTCGGACTATCCCGGTCAAGAAATGTAAAATAAAAATAATAAAATAAATAAAAATAAATGTTAGAATGATAGAAGAAGAGAGAGAAGGTAGGTTTTAAAAAGATTAGGGAGGCTAATCATGGAGGAAAAGCAAAAAGAGAAGAGAAAAGAGAAATGGAAAGTTATGGTGTTTAAGGCTTTGCGAAAGGTAGACGGTGCTATTAGGAATTATTTCTGTATGTAAGAATTAATCACATAAATGGAGGTATTGAAATTAGAACAACATTACAAGGATGGATTACTTTGAACTAGTTGGACATGTCTTGTATGTTAGCAGAGAGTATACATAGTGATAAAGGAATTTCTGATGGATGGTACCATGGATCTCGCATGTAGTGCTGCCTTTTAACCAAGACTGATAGAGCAACCTTAATGTTGGTAGTTGGACTGCTAATTTCATTTGGAGTAGTAGTTTGTTCATTAAGTATACAGATAAATACCTGAGTCTGAATTACCTCCTTTTAGGAGCTTGTTTTGTGTAGTTTGATTGTCGGCCCCTAACAAAAACGGTTGACATTATGGCAAGGGCCGGACAAGGTGAGTAGAATAATGTGTAGAAGTGAGGTTTGTGAATTTCATTTCGTTTACTAAAAGTATTCAGTTAATTTGGGTTAATATTGTGGAGTGGTATGAATGGGTTTGTTAGTAGCCGCAACTTTTGTTATTTTATTGTAAGTTGCAGACATTTTTAGAAATATGACCTTCTTTTGGGTTGCTAGTAGGTATTGTCACAAAGACGCTTGGGCAGAAATAGTGCTGCCATCTTCTTCTTTGAGCTTGACAGCAGGAAGGTATTTATCACGTCAAAGCTCCAAGCTTTTTGTTTTTATCTTTGTGCTGTCAACATGATCCAGAGTGACAGCAGTGTATTTCCATTACTCCATTGTTTTGATATATTATGTCACTGGCTAACCTACTAGATGATGAGTTCTAAACAGATGAAACCTCAAAACATTGATTTAAACACACCAACCTTCAAATGAGCGATCGATGTTTGCTACACAAAATCACTGTCACATTAGCAGTGATGAGATTTGTGTGAATATTTGCTCTTTTCTCTGAAGTCGTGCAAATGTAAAGTTTGTAAATTTAAGTAAGGATGTGAGGGCAATGTTCACCCATATGTGGTACAGGGACTGGCTTGCAACCTCTGCAAAAAAATGTTTTTTTAAAAAGTTTTTCTATTGGATTGAATATCTGACTGTGTGTGTGTTTGTGTGTGTGTGTGTGTGTGTGTGTGTGTGTGTGTGTGTGTGTGTGTGTGTGTGTGTGTGTGTGTGTGTGTGTGTGTAGGTATGTGTTTTCAATGTAACTTGAATTTCAGTACTGTTGAGACTAGGGGATACATCATAGAGGTTATGTCAGTATTGTGGTAGTTTGAATATTACAGGGATCACTTAATTAAAAAACTACTGAACTCCTAATATTTGATTTATTTGTAAGGCACAAACAAATCAAATATTAGGAGTTCAGTAGTTTTTTAATTCAGTGTTAAGTTACTTTCTTTAATTCAATTTTGTGAGTATGTTGAGGGCATTCTGTAACTCTGGTATTAAACTTGTTAGTTTCTTAGCTACATGGATAAAAGTCGAATGTCTGTGAACTCAATTATGTGGATTGTATTGGCCATGGTGGTGCAGAGGTTAGTGTTGTCGCCTCACAGCAAGAGGTTCTCCAGTTCGATTCTTGGTTGCAGCACCTTCTAAGCTGAGTTTGCATGTCCTCCATGCGGTTGACTGTGTTTTCAAGACATGCAGGTAGGTGCATGTGTATGCCTTCTGTAAAGGTTGAGCACCGGGCTGGCAATTCGACACCATAAAAAAACACCACTGCCAATCAATCTGCGAACCGGTGATCCACTGTGGCGACCCCTAACCGGGAAAAGCTGAAAGATATTGCTTTGCTTTTTATTTATGTGGCTGTGTGTTTCATTGATGAAGAAAATAAAACAACAGTGGTCCAGGAATAGAGCCGTTAAGAATGGATGGACTCTGAATCTGGAAATTAAACAGTTTCAGCACCATTACTTGCCACACGATACAGGCTACGAAGAATATATGTTCTGAGATAATATATCAAGACTTTTTTAAGCTAAAATAAACTCAAAACACAGATAAGACAGACTAGAAACCTTATGCTTTGTTCTAAGTTGCTGCTTCAGTGACACCAAAGAATGGAAGGGATCCTATTGCATGTGCCTCATTTGCACATAAATGGGAGTCTTACTTGAAAATTTACAAGCTTGTCAGACCCTCATAATCTGTATAATCAAGACAATTAATTATCAGGCCTTGTCAAAGTGAACCTATCTCAAGTCACAGAAGACATACTGCACCATGCATAAATTAACTGCCTGTCCCCAGTAAAACCCAATACTGGGAGTAAAATAAACTGCAATAAAACACATATCTTTGGTATCATGAGAACAAATAAATCTCCATGGTGAGTGTCATCAAAATATATTTTTATGTTCAAAGCATGTCCAAGCTTGAACACCCAATTTAAATATTTTAGTGAATGCAGCAGTACTCATAACATTCAAAGTCAAAGAATTTAACTTTGAGAAATTCAGCAGTACAGCAAACCCTTGTGTTCAGTATAGCACTGGCAGCAAAATTACTATTTTTAATTATAGAGATTTCTTTAGATGTTTGTAAACTTTGAAAGAAAGGCATTGAATTTTTTACAAACAAATAATTTTAAACAAGATAAAATCATAACAATAGGTATGAAAATTATCGTTTTTGGGATTATGCGGAGAAAGACCGGTGTGTCATTCATATATATATATATATATATATATATATATATATATATATATATGTGTGTGTGTGTGTGTGTGTGTGTGTGTGTGTGTGTGTGTGTGCTTGTGTGTCTTTTTTGCTATTTCTTACTGTGCAGAAAAAAGGCAGAAATCATTAATTTTTAAAATTTCTTAACAAACAATAAAAACAACTTTATAACAAAATGAAGTAGCAGGATATTATGAGGAAAAAATTCTTCAGTATGTACTTATCTACAGGGTATGATATTACCTCTGTGTTCGTGTGTTTTTTGTCATTAGACTGCACAGACATTTCTTACATTTTTATTTTGCTTATGAAATGAGGATATTTGTTAATGCACATGCCTTAATATTTTTTTGTAAATGAGCAAGAAATAGCAACAATCTTTTCCCATATTTTAAACAAATACAAGAAAAGCTCTGACACCTCTTAGTGCAGAGATTGCACTGCCATTTATAGCACAGTAATGCAGTATCAGTTCATACTGCAGTGACAGCGTTACTATTTACAAGCATTGTCACTCCTAATAGTGACAAACCAAATTTTAAGATAGTGACTGTGACTTGTGAGATTGTCAGCATGAAACCATTTTTTAATTCCGGATAAGCCCAGTATGCACAAGTGCTTTCTTTCAGATTTAACTCAGCAGCATTGTCCTATTAAGTAACTTTCTTGGTATTATACAGTTGGCAGGTGAAGAATTGAACCCAGGACTACAGGACACTGCTCATTACCAACTCATAGTTTTAAGCCTCTGTCTTAAACTGCCTAGCATAAATGTTGTACATGACAGGATGGGTACCAGAGATCCTTCTCTACCTATTCAGGCAAGAAACAGTAGAATACTAGAAGGACAGTAGACAGGATGAGGGAAGAAAGGCAGGGGACAGGGTTACATGTGTAGACGTCATCAGGTTATATGCAAGTGAAGTGATGCAGGTTAAGGTAAAGGGAGAAAATGGGAGAAGTGACCACAAAGGAAAACAAGTCAAGGAGGAAGGACAGCTGCAGAGAGCAGAGGCATGTAATGAAAAGGAGACAGAGTCAGCGGTGGCCATACATGACACAACTCCATAAGGAAAGCAGGAAAAAAGTGGTGAGGGAGGGGGTGGTCCTTTGGAATAGATGGACAAAGGATGAAAAGGACAAGACAGTGGAGAGCATTTGAAGGAAAATACAAGAGGGATGAGAAGGGAATGAGCTGCTGTGAAGGCAGAGACGGTCAGCACTGATAATAATGATGGCTGGAGCTGGTGCATCTGCAAGTATGAAATGCTGCCGAATGAGGTGCTGTGAAGGCAGAGACGGTCAGCACTGATAATAATGATGGCTGGAGCTGGTGCATCTGCAAGTATAAAATGCTGCCGAATGAGGTGCTGTGAAGGCAGAGACGGTCAGCACTGATAATAATGATGACTGGAGCTGGTGCATCTGCAAGTATAAAATGCTGCAGGTAGGATTCTCAGTACCTTGGGGTAGATAGAAGTGTCAGTAACTTGGGGCAAAACGATGAGAACCAGTGTGGGGAGTCAGAACAGAAGTTTGGTGACTAGGACTCAGTCACCAAGGGGCAGTGGTGGGATGTACAGTGTGGTGCATGCAGATGCTAAGAAACCGTCAAAACAGCCAGCAGAGATCGTAGCAAGCAGAGGCAGGGAGATTTCAGAGGATTGCCAAGATAGGATAGAGGCTGGACGCAGCATGCTCAGAAGTCCTAGTGTTAGAGCTCATAGAAAGTAAGGGATTAGCGAGTTCAGTGACATGAGGTGGTGGGGGAGACAGGAGACTAGTATGAGAATGGCTGGAAGACGGGAAACCAGAGACAGAGATTTTGTTTGTTTTGTTTTCCTTTACTTATTTAATATTAATGTGCTGTGTTAACTGGGTTGAGGCCCATTTTCATTGGAGGCCTAAGAAGATGATCGGGTTAAGTTACTTGCTCAGAATCACATTGTAGACATGTGGCGGCTGAGTGAATTAAACCCCAGACTTCACTATGAAACTTATTAGCAACTTGTGGCCTTCATCCTTAATATTAGACTATTACATGCACACAAGGATAGTCAATAACTTGGCCTAGAAGGGACAGCAAATGCTTTGAGCTGAGTTAGAAAGGTACATCTCAATGATCACACCTTCAAATAAAGAAGGAGGAGAGAGGGAGTGTAACAGAAAGAAAAGAGAAGAATTGATATTCATGCAGTAGACACAGGTAGAGAAAAAGCAGGCAAGTAAAGGATAGGCACCAATAAAGGTAACTTGGACCATAGATGGGTAGCATTGTTGTGTAATGCAGAAAGATGGAGGAGTTGTTAGCAGTGGTGTAGGAATAGAGGGTGAGCACTGCTGGCATTATAGAAAAATGGGTGACTAACAAAAGGTTTGGGACATGGCACACCTGAGTACAAGCACTTCAGTAATGACAGAGAAGGAAAGGATGAGGATGAAGCAGTGATCTACATAGATGAAGGCTCCAAATGTGAGGTCATTGAGGAGGCGCACCATCTCATGAAGGGAGAAAGAAGCAAGCAGGGTCAGATGTTAGGGTAAGCACTCTGGCAGTTAAAGGACATGAAGGATGGTACTGGTAGAAGGACACAGCATGCCAGCAAAGCATCTTTAGAGATAAGTGTTTTCTGCAATGACAACTGTCTGGAGTAAAACTAACATGGTTTTATGAACCAAAAGTGGTGAGTGTGTCAAACCTGATCCAGTTTTATGATTGGGTACAGGTGTACATGGCAGGGATATAGCTGTAGATATAGTCTACCTAGCTATAACCAAGTCCCTTGACTGAGTCTTGCACAGGAGGCTGCAAGGAAGCCTGGAAGTCTTGGGAACAGGACTAAGACTGAGTAAATGGATTGCTGCATGGATGAAAAGTTGGATGCAGAGTGATGTAATAAGAGTGAATGTCAGTAATAAGAGAAGTAACTCACTGGATCTGCAACAGTACTTTTTCACAGAAAGGCTTGTGGACCCATGGAATGAACTGCCAGAATGACAGAAAGAAGTGAATCCATCTAGACTTTTAAAAGGGGGTGAAGAGGGAGATGAAAGATGAGAGGGAATGCAGAGATAGAAAGAAGATAGTGTTAAATGCACTTAAAGGACAGAGTAGATGGGTTTATTGTCTCCTTCTGCCATTAAACAACTGCAATGTTATGATGTTTTTCTAAACTAGAAGAGGGATGGATTTAGAGGCTCATAAGTTTCTAGATTTAATAGCTTTCAAGAAGTTTGATCTCTGTTGCCCCATGTTAAAATGCACATGCAGTCATGCATTCACTGAGGTATATTTTAAATATCTGAACTGGGCAAGTCTGTTTCTTGGTGAAGAGGAATTATTTCAAAGGTTAGGTAAGTACTGGGATATACATATGTTGCATTTTTACTGTTTATGAAGCTATTACTGATACAATGATTCCTGGCAAATTTCACAGAACTCATAATCACAGACTACTTCTGGCAGGTAGTATAGAAGAGTCACACAGTGCAGTTCAAATGCCTTCAATGTGACTGCATTATGTACTCCTTAAATGGCATGTAGTGGAGGATACTGACTTTTTTAATGTGCCTCCTGATGCCTTCACATGTCTCCCACCATTGCTCTGTAGTAACCAGTAGACATTAAACCAAAGGTAAGAGAAGTACACTGGACCTTTCTGGTTAACTAGCTTGAGGAAGGATAAGTATGGAAAAATACTATGCAGATAAGTCCTGGGGTGGCTGCAGACTTGGACTGAGACTGGAGATCAGAAAAATGCTGGCTGCTCAGATGCTGAGCACTTGTATGCCATAAATGTTACAGATTCCAGAGACTGAGGTAAGCTGGCAGTCCTGAACCACTAGCAGAGAAGTACAATCAAGTCTTAATCACAAGTGAGACAACAAAAGGCAGGAAGTTGTGGTGGAATAACAAGTGAGACAATAGAAGAAAGGATGTTGTTGTGGAATAACAAGTGAGGCAACAGAAGGCAGGAAGTTGTGGTGGAATGACAAGTGAGGCAACAGAAGGCAGGAAGTTATGGTGGAATAACAAGTAAGACAATAGACAAAAGTATGTTGTTGTAGAATAACAAGTGAGGCAACAGAAGAAGGAATGTTGTTGTGGAATAACAAGTGAGGCAACAGAAGGCAGGAAGTTGTGGTGGAATAACAAGTGAGGTGATAAAAGGAAGGATGTTGTGGTAGAATAACAAGTGAGACAACAGAAGAAAGGATGCTGTTGTGGAATAACAAGTGAGGGAATAGAAGGCAGGATGTTGTGGTGGAATAACAAGTGAGGCAATAGAAGGCAGAAAGTTGTGGTGGAATGACAAGTGAGACAATAGGAGGCAGGAAGTTGCAGGGGTATAACAAGTCAGGCAATAGAAGGCAGGAGGTCGTGGTGGAATAACAAGTGAGACAATAGAAGGCAGAAAGTTGTGGTGGTGGCTCCTGCATAAAGGTGGATTTGGAAAGGAGCCAGTAACTATAGGACCGTTAGCCTCACTTCTGTTCTGGGTAGGCCATGCAAACACTATGAGACAGGCTGGTGGTGTACTTCAATTGTAATTCTCTGCTTGGTGATCAATATAACTTCAGACAGAAGTTGTCGGCCAGTCCAGCTTGATTCAATTCTCTTACTGGTTTTTTAATTAGGTGGAAAAGAAGAACTCTGCAATGTGCTGTTTCTGGGCTTTCACAAGACCTTTTGACAATGTACCTCACAGCAGTTTCTCTCATGCTTCTCAAAATGTGTAGTCATGGAGTCATGTGGAAAGTGGCTGCCTATCTAGAAGCAGATAATGTTTTTTAGAAGAAAACAGTCAAGGAGAAAAAGTCATTAAGAAGTGGAGTGTCACAGGGTTCAAGCGTCAAAGGGTGCTGTGCTGAGACCAGCCCTGTTTATTATATTTATTCTATGTTAATAACAAGAACACTGGTGTAACCAGCATTTAGAACATATGGGGATTGCTGTCTTATAGGAGAACTGTTACTACTGGCATTTTAGGCAGATACACCAAATGTCTGAACCTGCGGTTCCTCTCATACTGAGCAGGATTACTATCGCAACAACACATCATCAGTAGGGTAAAACTAACCTGTCTCATGATGGTCTAAACCCAGCTCATGTTCCCTGTTAGTGGGTGAACAATGCAATGCTTGGTGAATTCTACTTTACAATGATAGGAAGAGCCGACATCAAAGGATCAAAAAGCAACATTGCTATGAATTCTTGGCTGCCACAAGCCAGTTATCCCTGTGGTAATTTTTCTAACATCTCCTGCTTAAAACCTAAAAAGCCAGAAGAATCATGAGGCCCCTTTTTCACTGTCTGTATTCATACTGAAAATCAAGATGAAGCGAGCTTTTGCCCTTCTGCTCCACGGGAGGTTTCTGTCCTCCTTGAGCTCACCTTAGGACACCTGCTTTACTCTTTGACAGGTGTACCACCCCTGTCAAGCTCCCCACCTGATACTGTCCCCGGAGCGGGTGACATCCGGATGCCCAGGCACTTGGAGCCAGAAGCAAGAGCCCCAGCCTCACTGGGTAAGTGAAAAAACAATAAGAGTATAATTTAAGGTAAGGTAGAATTTAATCCAAAAAATGTACAAAGTTATGCAGTTTTGATGGAGGAAGCCATAAAAGATTTATAGTGTCAGTAGCAGGTCTATAAACAGAATACAGGAAGAAGGCAATTTTATGGTTAATAATCACTCATAAACTGAATGATAATATGCAATATGAAAGGAGTGGGGGTCCAAACAGCTGTACATAGATGGTTTTAAAGAGTGGTAATACTACAATATGACTTTGTAAGTCACTTTCAGCAATAATGGAAGTTACACTAGCCCAGTGCTGTGTGTAAGATCAGGGTTCACTTAAATGTAGTTTGTTAAACTTAAACACAGTATTCCCTTTGCACAGGCCTAGAAATGCAGCCATATTAAAGCAGGCCTATATCTTCGGTTTATATTTTACATTTTGCATGCAGTTTCAGTGAATGCAGTTTCAATAGAAAGGGATGTTCCACTGAAGGATACAAATGAATAATCTACAGTCAGGTATACTGATAAGAATAAAATGTGCTAACAGAATGTGCAGTACATTGGGTGCAAACAGATCTTAATTAGATGGTACGAGACTTGGGATCCAAGATTAAAGAGGTGTATAATACATGTAGAAAGTTTACAGGGTTTTGATATTATTAGGAGAGATAATTCAAACTCAGAAGTCAGTAAGTTGGTTTAGACTGATATGCATAAAGTCATTGCAGTGCAGTCCACAGAAGTCAGGAAAAGAATGCCAGTTAGTATTAATTCTGCCATTCAAGAGGAAAGGAAGAGATCTTAGTAAAGAGGCTACAGGCAGTATACTGAGTGCAGAAGCTATGGGCATTATAACTCAGTCTATTTCAGTTTATCAGCATTGTTATTAAAGCACAGTAAGATTTGATATCATTGACCTCTATCTCTGTTTGCTACTACTACATAATAAAAGCACCTTCATCAGATCTTGTGTGCATACTTTTATTCTGAAAGGTACAAGAAGATTTGGCACATAAAGGAGAGATCTATGTACTTGGCACTTGTGCAGCACAGATCTGGGTAATTAAAGGTAAAGGCATTCATTTCAGCTTCAGTACAGTATCTTACAGTTTTATACAGTTCTTGTAATTCTTACATTGTGCAACTACAAAGTTGATGTTATAAGTTTGTGGATTGTCCACTCAACATAGATGGAGCAGGGGGTATTATCTCTACAAACAAACAAACAAACAAACAAACAAACAAACAAGCAAGCAAGCAAACAAACAAACAAACAAAAAAAAACGAACAAAAAAAATACATAATTTGAGTTTCACTCAAAGTGTCTTTCAATGATTTAGTTTTTCAGGATTGTCACTCACTTAAATTTTCTTTGTCGAGCTGGATTGAATCTAGAGGGCAGCGGTTAAGACCATTACATTGATGGAGTGCACAGGGAAATTAATAGGTTCATTGTATAGGCCACATCTGAAGTACTTTGTGCAGTGATGGTGACCACAATGCTGAAAAGGAAATAATTATGAGCAGTAGTGGGCAACGGAGTGTTGCCAAAATGGTGACGGGTAAGGATCGGCTGCTGTATGAACAGAGACTTAGTAGGTTAGAGCTGTATATCTGTGATGGGAGAGTGATGTCATGTGTTGGATACAGTGCAGTGCCTGGAAACAAGTGGGAACAGAAAAGCTATAGAGGAAATATTAGGGAGTGACATGAGAGGCAACTGGAAGGCAAAACATTTCAGTGGAGAAAATACTACTTCAGAGAGAAAGTGGTAGGGTCCTAGAATGTACTGTCTGATACTCTGGTCGACTGTATATCACTAGTGGGTTCATAGCTCTTTGTAAAAAGAGCAAGAAAGAAATTGGACAAGACTGTGGAAAGGGAAACTATATGTTGGGGCAATACTTGCATGTACTTAGTACAATATGGGATATCTCCTTTTAGTGTATTTTTGTTTGTATATACAGTAAAGTTTCCTAAAAAAACAGGTATAATTACAACTAGATCTTGTAGGACCTTGCAACAATAAAATACAGGCTTTAGTCAGTGCAAATTTGACCAGTTAAATAAAAGGCAAGACGGGAAGTGCTTTATGTAAAAAAAAAAAAAAAAAGTTAACAAGAAAGGAAACAGGAAGCAGTTGTAGTATTGTGTCATTGCACAAGGTGGAAGGAATACACATTGCACTAGAGTCTCCTGCTAACCTCCCCATGGGGTATGGTGGGAAAAATAAGGATACACCAGAAGCAATTTAATTGAAGGGTGGCAAACCAGGATAGGATGTTGCAGACTGTACTTTATTGGATGTGGGTTGGAAAATGTCAGTTTCATGCAAGGATTACTTTAGTGCAAGCAAGTAGTATTCAAGGAACTAAGTAAAAAAAAGTAGAATGGCTCCTATAGTTCAGATATACAAGGCAGTTACTTATGGAAGAGGTCATCAAGCTGGAAATAGTGAGCATTATTATCAAGAATCTGCATCAAAAACTGGGGCAGTCTTGAATCCCTCAACATTACAGTTATTCCGTTCAGGCGTCAGTTCTAAAATTGGTTAATCACCAATTCCGTTAGAAGAATGAAGACTGCTGGCAGAGCTGAGTAACACAGGTTAAAATGTCAATACAAATTTGTGTCAAGTAGAAATTTTCTGTCCCAGAAGGGAGGATATCAAAGCTGTGATGAAATGCACTACAAATCCAGAAGATGACAGACATACCAGCCTCTTCAGGACACTTTAGTTTTAAAATGCTGACTTGGGAATAACCACTCGGTCTAGGCTTCATTACAAACATATTTAGATGTCAGTTTAGTCACTAGCATATTATCACAAATAGTAAGCGACAACCCTAGCATTCAATAGTCTGCTAGGTATTTAGAATTACTGTCTGGATCTTTAGTTTAGAGACTGAATGACATCACCTCCATTACTCAAGGCCTAATGCACTGATACTGTTTGTGAAACACGGACTACATCAATCAGTCCTGTGAGGAAGCGCAACTAATTTCCTAGAAAAGTTAATCTGTGAGAAGTAGGAGAGCTGGACATGCACTCAGGACTTGAGTCAATGATTAGCACTACCCTTCTCAATATCATTACCAGCTGTTGAATGAAGCTGAACCGAATGACTACATCCTAGTAGTAGACATTTCTCATTCATTACATTACTATTCAGTGTACTGTTAGCTGAGGTAGCGAAGGAGGAAACCACCTTTGTACCTCTGGCACATTTGTGGATGTTGAGGTTTGCACTGGTTACATTGATAAAGGGATTGTGTGACTGTGATGGAAGTCATTTTAACTTAGCTTAGGTTACAATTCTTTCCACAGTCATGCCTTGCATGAACTGTGAGGTAATTTCTCCTGGGTTTAAATGATGTTGTTTAATGTGTGCAGTGGAAAAGGAGTAGGTCAGCTATGTTTCAAACTGTATAATTATAATCATTCTGTTTCTTCACTCTTTCATCCTAGAATCAATAGATTGCATTAAATTAAGAACATGTCAGATGGAAATTGAGTGTATTGAATCTGCCTGAGTGTCACAGCTAGCCTAAGGCAGCTGCCCCCTTCCTTATTCCTTTCCCCCACCCTCCTGAAATTCCAAACTTTTTTTAAAGGCCTTATCTTTTTAAGTTTCTATTTCCATGAAAACATCTAATATCCAGTTTAATTGTGCCTCTTTGATCTGATGGTATAGTGGTGAAGTGAATATTATTATGGCTGCACAGCATGAGGGTTTCCCATTTTGTTTTCTGGTGGGATACCTTCAGTGTTGTAGACTCTGCATGTCCTCCCAATGTTCACTTGAGTTTTCTTTAGGTACTCTGGCTTTCTCATACACACCAAAGACATGCGGTAGGTAGACTGATGACTACATTGTCCATAGATGTGTCTGTGATGTTATTTTATTTATTTATTTAACATAAAATATTATATTAGTGTTATAGAAGAAGGTCCTGGCAATATGCTTCTGTCCCATACTTGCCTATTAAACTCTGTGGGTGGCCACAGCTGCTCATGGGGTTGCTATCGAGTCATAAGTGAATTGACAAAATTGGATAATTGAATGGTCTGTTGACCACTTCACCTCCTCTGTGCCTTGCTTTTCTCAGTATAATTATATCACATTTCCATTTAGTGACTTATACTCATTTCCTTTTTTAATAAAAAGATGTCATGCTCTCTTACAGTCTTTTTGTATGTCATACTTTCCAGTCTCCTGGCCATCCTAGTTACCTTCTGCTTTACACTTTCCAGCCTTTCAACACCTCTGTCTCAGGACCACCATCTGAACTGCATGCAGCATTCTGAGCATGGCCTTACCAGTGCCTAACAGAGGGCTATTACCACCTTATTGTTTTTGGATTTTACCTTCTAGATATATGCTTTGGTATTTGTTTTCCCTTTGCCACCACTTTCAGCCTGCTAGTTAAGGCCTTTGTTGTAATAATTCTTAAATCCTTCTGTCCTGGATCATTTGTCTTACTGTACAAATATTAAAACCTACAATTGAGTGGTCATTCTCAGGTGCAGCATCATTCATCTGAAATGTAGCTAAGCTGCCAGCCTTGGTGTCATTAACAAATATAGTGATCCAGTTTTCCATGCCCCATATAAGGTCAACGACTAAAATTTAAAAAGAGCTGTTCAAAGGACCAGCTACTGTGGGACACTTGTTAACTTTTTCTACTCTTTAAGACATCCATTAACTAGCATCCTTTATTCTTCTGCTGTGTAACTATTTTGTGGTCCATTTACACAATTTACACCCACGTTTACTCCCTTTATCTTCACAAGGAACTCTAAGTGGGGGATTGAATCTGCAGAACTGTCTGTATGCACCTCACTGATACACCGGTCATAAAAGTGGATGAGGTAAGTCTGATGACTTTTCTTGTTCTGAATCTGTGCTGGAATTCTCTCATCAGCCTGTTCTACTTTGAGAATATTGTAAATACTAACCTAAGGGTGCTGCATTAGTCTACTGGCTAATGATGTCACACTCTGTTGTCTGCAGTCTAATGATATCACACACATCACCTGTACCTCTCTGGGCTGCTCCTTAATCTACCTTTGTAGGTTGACACTTCAATTATCTACTTCTAATCCTCTGGGACCACTGTTTCTTTAAGGACCTGATGAAGACTTCCAGCACATGTTTACCTAGAGTCTCAGCAGCCCTTTTAGGTTTTTTGGCAGGATGCTGGCTGGTCCTGTGCTTTACTTTTTTCAGTATCCATATTGTCATCACTATTTCCTCAGTCATTATTTTCTCATCTCTTCATCTACCTACCTTAAACTTTCTACACTTTCAAGATTAGTACCCTCCCCTTCTTTTATGTTTTTGAAGACTGTTGCCACATATTCACCAATTCCTTAACCTCCATCTGTTTCTGCTCTTTACAAGTTAGTTCACCATCTCCCTAAAACCAGTTTAAGTGCTTTTTTTATTTATTTTCACTTATTTTATTCCATTTGCACTTGCCTATAATTTTTATCTGTGCCTTAAAGCTAATTTATCACATTTGCACTGTTTTAAAGAACTTTACTGATTAACTGCATTTCATTACTGTTTAACTGTATTTCATTGCTATTTACTGCAATTCATTACTGTTTAACTGCATTTTACTGCATTTCATTACAGTTTAACTTTATTTTTTCATAGTGAGTTCTGTTTTTGTCTGTATGTGTTTAATATGTGCTTTTCTGTGAGTTTTAACGTGTTCTTACCCCTTAAATTGAGTAGCATAGTCTGGATACAGGTTTGCTGCATCCAAAGCTGTTTGTTTTTACCTTCTGTGTTTCTGGCAGCCATCTTGTATTTGCCTTCTGAGTTTCTGGCAACCATCTTGTATTTGCCTTCTGTGTTTCTGGCAGCCATCTTGTGTTGGTAAGGGCCTATCTTTTCTGCTAGTGAGAGTAGCAGGGCTGCCTGGACCTTGTCTGGCACAAGCTGATTGGTAAAGAGAGCAGGGGCTAGCAGGATTGGTTATATTTCTGTGTTACTAGAATCTTCTATTTTTTGTGGGATTTAAACCCCACAATTGAGCTGGTTTGGGCTTGTTTGCACATTGCGCACAGAAGCTGCACTGTTTTTAACCCATTGTGAGGTACTCCAGCTACAAATTTCCCTTAGCAACATGTGTGTGATCACCTAGCAGTACTCATCTTATACCTTCCACCTTTTACCCCTTAGATCTCTCTCTGGCCTCTCTCCCTCAGATTCTGACAAATATGGATGGACAGTTTCCTACAGTTTCTCCTGTCAGTCTGGTTGATATGGGCATCCTGATACAGTGTAGCAATTGTCTCATACACGGCCAGCCCTCTACTACTACAACCTAGGAACACAATTTGTGAGAGATGCAATTCATTAAGAACTTAGAGTCTATGCTCTCTCCCTAAAAATCCAATATATCTGGCACTGAGAAGGTTGTCAATGCAAACACCACGCCTCAAGCACCATCAACACATATACAACACACACCCACATATGCAGAGGTCCTCAACAAAAACACACCCAAACAAAAAATACCTCTGTTAAAGTGCAGTTTAAAATACAGTCTTGTTTTTGACCTTATAAATTTCAGTACCAGTAACATTTTATTTCCCAACATTCCTTGTAACAACCCATCCCAGCCTGAGAAGGTCAGAGCTTACATAAAACAAAATAATTTACAATGTGTTCTTTCCTGCTTTTAGAAACCAGTCTTTGTAACATCCCTTAACCCCTTCAGCACTTTCTTTACCTTCAGTCATCTGTTAATATACTTGCAGCTTGATATTAGATTGCAATTGTAAAACACTTAAAATTACAATAAGTATTTGTGGTTTGCATACCTATGCATCTATACTACATATCATTTTTAACATGAACAAATATTAATTATACAATGACCCCCCCATTAATATTCCAAAACATGCACGCTGATTGGTCAGCATGCACATTATAAATCAGACTTATACTAATGGAGAAAGGTCCGGTCACCCGGACTTTTTTGTATAAGTCTTTTTTTTTTCTTTTTTTTGTTACAGCAATGGAGAATGCAAGTTCGCCATTGCTTTTTAGAAAGTGTCTCGCTATGTTAAAGGAATTTAACATAGCGAGACAGCTTTAAAAAAAGCAAAGGAGAAAGGAAGATCTCCGTTGCCTTTTTTAAAGCTGTCTCGCTATGTTAAACTCCTTTAACATAGCGAGACAATTTCTAAAAAGCAATGGAGATCTTGCTTTCTCCGTTGTTTCCACCCACAGCTCTGATGTACTGCGTAAGCATACGCATGTGCAGTACATCAGAACTGTCGCAGAATACCAGACAGCTGCAGAAGGGCAGCACGGAGGCATTATACAATGCCATTATTTAAGAAAAGTAAGTATTTTTTTTCTTAAATAATGTAATTGTACAATAATAGCAATAACCCACTTCTGGGTGTGGGTAATGCCGGATTTACCCATGGTTGTCTTTAGTTTGGCCACTCGGGCTTCGCCCTCGTGACCAAACCACACCAACCGTGGGTAAATCCAGCATTACCCACACTCAGGCGTGGGTTATTGCTTAAATAATTCATCAAACATATTTGCGAAGAAATTGTAAGTTAATATGTATTTTGTGTAGAATAACCATGAGAGATGGGTTTTTCTGTAACACCTCTGAGGCAAAAACACATGGGAACTCCACAGCCCACCACACCACACACCACACATAGTCCACACACCGGTGTCTCGCAGTCACTAAGGCCTAACCATAAATCCAATATATTAGTCATAGGAGACTCCATTGTGAGACACACAGATGTGCCCCTCACCAGGCTGGATAAGGAGAAAGTCACGGTTAGTTGTCTGTCAGGTGCCAGAATCTGCCATGTCATACATGCACTCAAGTCTCTCAACAACAGGTATTGTTATGACTCTGTCATAGTCCATATTGGTGTGAATGACTTGAGATGTACCTCCCTGGACTATATGAAAAGAGACATGATTGAGCTCGCTGAATATGTGTCCCAGGTAGGTGTGACCATAGCCTTAAGTAGCATTCTACCATCACCCACAGTGATGCTTCAATACAAACAGAAAATGATTGACTTTAACAATTGGCTTAGTTTCTGGTACCATTCCAAGTGGCCCAGTACCTGACAGCCTGGAAAGACAAGATTGATGGACCATGATGCTTTGCCAGAGATGGCCTGCATCTGTCTCACTTGGGGTTCAGGCTTCTGGCAAAGGCTCTTGCCTCCACCATACTGCCTTTTTAGGCAATGCCATGAGGTCAAAACTACCAACATGAAAATTTCATCAAAACACAAATTAAAGGTCATGCTGCTAAATGCTTGGAATCTAAACATGAAACTGCACTCATTCCAAACATTCTTATCCCTGGAAGATGCTTATATTTGTGCAGTCAGAGAGACTTGCTTCAAAACTGTGGAGAGCAACCCAGCCATACCAGGTTACTCATCCTATCATACATTCAGACCCCAAACCGTGGGCAGCAAAGCAAATGGAGGTGAAGTTTCAATATATATATTAAAGACATACACAACTCCAGGCTGGTGAAACAGTAAGATGCACAGGAGACACTCCAGGTGTAGTTAACTATTGACAAGACCCTATTCAAATCATAGCTAGCTACAAGCCCCCAACTTTGATTCAAGATGCCCACTCCACCTATCTGGACCTCTTTGAATCTATCAAGGTTCAACCCTTTACCCTGATCCTGGGTGACTTTAACTATCCAACCATAGATTGGAAGAACTACTCATACCAGAACACAAATGCCTAGAGATTCCTTGATTTTGTCAGTGCAAATCCCTTGGACTAGCTCACCACAACCCCCACAAGAGATGATAATATCTTAGACATGGTATTAACCAACATGAGTAACCACTGCAGCATCCCTACAGTGTCATCCTCCCTGGTAAAATCTGACCACAAAGTGGTCACTTTCAAAGTAACCATCTCCCCGACCCCCCTCCAGCTAGGGTCAAACATAAAAACTTCTGCAAAGCTGATTACAACCTTCTGAGGGAAGGTATAAATAGCTTCACAGCCCCCTCCCCCTCCATAGGAACTGGCACCAATGTCTAAATTGCACCAAAGTACTATACAGGCACTTATATAGATGCATGGAATCAGGAATACCTGACAGGACAAAATCATCCTCCGCAAGGAAGAATAAACCTGTCTGGTGGACATCTGCAATAAATAAACTCTATAATAAAAGGAAAAAATTGTTGTCGAGGACCAAGAAAGAGCAGGTGCCTAATTGCAAGAAATCTCTCCTTAGCCTGAACAAGCAAATAAGAGCAGAAGTGAAATCCTCCAAAGCAAACTTTGAGTCCAACCTGGCCACATCTACTAAAGACAGTCATAAGGTCTTCTTAACATATGTCCACAATTTCAAAGGAAGCACTCAGATCTTCTCAGAAGTGGTGGTGAAGAACACCACATACACAAATTCCATAGATATAGCCAACCTGCTGGCAGACAGGTTCAATGAAAACTTCACCTCTCTGTCTCCCCATCAGTAAATCAGGACACCCCAGCACCTTCCCCCCTAACCTTATCTCTAGGAAGCAAGTCATCACTGCCCTCTCAAAGGCAAAAAATACAGCCTCCATGGGAGCCGATAACATCCCAGGCTGCATCCTACATGAACTCAGGAAGGAACTTGCAGCACCATTAGACATCCTATTCAACCAAAGCCTGAGTAACAGCTTCATCCTGGTAGAGTGGAGGACAGCCACTCTCATCCCTTTGCACAAAGGTGGAGCTTCCACCGATCCAGGAAATTATAGACCCATCAGTCTAACTATTGAACAGATTATCACGGACCTCATTAACAAGGACATTGGCAATGTCCAAACACTCGATCCCCACACAGTTTAATTTCATCAAGGGAAGGTCATGCCTGTTAAATTTGGTCAACTTCTTTGAGACAGTCACCAAAGGCATGGACGAGGGGAAGATGGTGTAGTCACCTACCTTGACCTGGCCAAAGTCTTCAATACTATTCCCCATTCAGGTATAATAGATAAACTCTCTCAACTAGGCATCAATCTCTATGTTACCAGATGGGTAGCAAACTAGCTCACTGACCATCTAGTCAAAATAGGGGAAGCCACCTCAAGCAGTAGACCTGTAACAAGCAGTCTATCCCAGGGATTGGTCTTGGGGCCTCTGTTGTTTGGGATATACATTTCTGAGGTGCAGGCCAGAACCAGTGGGCTATGGCTGACCAAGTTTGCACATGACTGCAAGCTGGGAACTGTCTTCACTTCCCCTAGTGATGTGGACATCCTCCAAGAGGGTCTCAACCAAACAAATGACTGGTACAAGAAACATGGCCTGAAACTGAATGCCAAAAAATGCATCATCAGCACCTTTGGGGAGGGTGACATGCTCACAAATTATCACATTAATAACAAGGTCCTAAGCACGCAATCAGTTGTGAGGGACTTGGGTATCCAGGTTGATAGCAAACTGACTTTTGACCACCATATTGCCAACATTGTAAAGAAAGCTTTCTACATGGCCCACTTCATTAGGAAGGGTATCTCATCCAGGGACAAGGAGGTCTTAACATCCCTGTATTCTTTCATTATAATATCCATTATTGAGTATGATGCCCTTTTGGCATGTACCTCACAAAGCACATGCAGCATCTGGAGAGGCCACAGAGGTTCCTCATCAGGAGAATCCAGGGTCTCAAACATCTACCCTACACAGATAGACTAAAGGCCCTGTCCCTCTTCTTAGTCTCCTACAGACTCCTCAAAGGTGACCTCTGTTTGGCAAACAAAGCAATCTCCAACCCCGCCTTGTTGGGACTGCTGCATATCCTCAAGTCAAGCTCCACTCAAGTAACCCCCACGTGCAACCTCAATCTGGTCTGAGACATCAATAGGACTTTTGTTGGCTGAACAGATTTGTGCCCTAGAGTCTCCCCCTTCTGTGGAATAGACTCCCTTTCCATGTCAAGCAGAGTTCCTCATTAACTCTTTTTAAGCACAACCTAGATAACTGGATTGGGAATAGAAAATACACTCCTGGGATTCCACCTTTGTCTCTGCTGGACAGGGGCATCGGGTGATGACTTGTCGAGACATGGGCTAAATTCTTGGCTAGGTTTGTAAGGTGTCAGGGCCAATAGCCTAGTAACTTCCTATGATCCTATGATCCTATCATCCTACATACCAAAAGAAGACATTTTTCTCTGCATTAGTATCTGTTTCCTACCTTTTTTTTTTGTTTTCCATTTTGCCCTCTTTTTGTACTTTGGTGTCCTGTGCTTGACCTCCTCTTAGCTGTCCATTCATCCTCTCCTTCTTTTGTCCCCTGATCATTATTTATTATACCTGATTGTTGTCTTCTCTACCCTAGTCAGCCAGTCTAGCTTACTCTTTTTCTCTGTTTCATACCTCCTAAAAGTATTTATTTTACTGTACTCTAAACCTCCCTCCTCTTTTTCTGATACCCTCACATCTTCTCAGATGCCTGTTTCTCATCTCTCTGCCATTTTGTACTCAACCCCAATAATCGTTGACTGTTTTTTTGTGTTCCTCAAAGGACACTATGTCCTGTATTGCTGTATGATCATTATTAGCTAGTGGAGCCCTGACCTGCATTCTCATATCATCTTACCTGCAGGGAGTGAGGCTGAAGATTCTCCATTTCCTGGTTCCATCTGATAAACTTTGCTCAAATTCTTTCAGATTAGATACCTCACTTAGTCTGCTTTCTCTGTCTACCCTGGATGAAGGAACGCAACAGCCTGCTTCCAGTACATTGAGGTCTCCCATCGGACCCACCCACTTTATTCCTGCCTATCTCTTGAGCCGGTTCTTGCTAAGTAATCTTTCCCCTGTACTTACATTGGACTGTTTGCAGAGGATGTCAGTGTACCAACTTTCACCTTTTGTTCTCAACCTTTTTTGTTATGAAGCTTGATGTTGGCTTCTTACTTTAGTGTCATTCTTGCTGCCCCAACCACTCTTCCCAAGCTTTTCCCTTTCCTATCTCCCCAGCCTCTTTCAATTATTTTCCAACCCTCCCCTCATATATGTTGACATCCATCATTTTTGCCTACCATGCCCTTCCTAAGCATTCCCCATCCCCTCCTGTCACTACCTCATAAGTAATATCCCACCAGCTTCCCCTTTTCCATTGACTTATTATGCTACCAGCTTAGCTATCATCTTATCCAGCCTTCTGCCATTGCTGAAAAATACCCTAATTCACCTACTCCTCTGTCCTTTTCTTGTTTACCAGTTCCCATGTCCCTCTCACTCCTGCTGTCACAGGCGTGGCGAGCTTTTTTCCTCTGCCCTGACATTTTCACTTATTGTCTATCTGACATTGTTGTCTTTGTCCTTTCTTTTGGTTCTCCTTCTGCATTTTACACTTTTCAATTGCCTGCTCATTTCCTCCTACCCCTTTTCTGACAGTTCTCTCATTTGCTGCTATTTCTTATAATTAGTCTGTAACTACCTACCTTGCACTAAGACCCTGCCTTATAGTGTGGAGCATCATCAGCCTCTTCCCAGATAGGCCACACATTTGCACAGGGAGCATATTAATGAATTAGGCCAGAAAGCAGCAGCAAAATTAAATATACTGGTTTACAATGGAGACTATGTTTAATGGAGTCCATGTTTGTTAAAATCTGATTATTCAGAAGAGCTCAAAAAAAGTGGCTGAATTTGCTGATTTGTGTTATCTGCCAGCATAAGTCTTCCTCACATCTTCCTTGTTGGGAGCTTCACCAATAACTCTGAGGTCACATCACCTTTGCAGACGTTATGCAGTTTTGAAGAATTAGGTTTTCTGTGAAATGGGACTGACTTAAAAATATAAATACTATTGTAAATCATCTCCAACCAGAGAACATTCTTCTTAAACTTCATAATGAGATCTGAATCGACTTGTAATATGATGATTTAACATGAAAACATTGTCCTCTGAGTGGGCTTAAGACATTCTGCCATGCCATAGCCTATGAAAGCAGACGCACCAAGACTTGAAAATTTCTTGCGTCAGATATTAGACCATTCTTTCTCACACCTCGTAATATGTACATTCAGACTTATACTTCACATTTGTTTATGCAACTAATATGAAAACAATTGTCATTTACAATTTTTGGGAAATGGGAGAACACGCTAGGATGAGACTGCATTTTTTAGGGATAAACTTGTAGAGCCTCAAAACACAAGTACAATACATACCTGTCGTCAGTAATGAACAATGAGAAAAAACAATTACTAAATGAAAGAATGGCATAAAAGGGTGGTATGCTAGGAATATCCTAATGACTGCTCAAAACTAGCTTACAAGCTCCAGTCCATTCACTTCATGCTATAATTAGAACAACAGAACAACTGTACTTCTCAAAAAGCAAGGTCGTATTTATGGTAAGTGAAAAAATATTTTGATCTTATTGCTCGCTGCTGCTTGCTGTGGGATGGATTTGCATATTTCTTATGACACTCAGTCTTGCTGGCTGGATTCTGCTAAAATTCAAAGTCTGATTATATTTGCATTCACAGTCTGTTGCATACAGAAACTTGCAGAATATACACTGATGAGAGAATATACTTTGCAGCATCAACTTTAAAGAGCAGTAACAAATAACTTTTTATAATAAACCAAACTGGAAAACCATTGCAGCTTAAAAGTACTGTTCCAACTTTACTTCTCATATAGTACAGATGATGTGAGAGATATAACATTTACCTTAGGACTTGTGTCCCTATCATACCTCTAAACAACTGGATTTATACAGCTCTTTATATACAGTTTTTAGTCATGCATAAACATATTTTGGAGAATTGCTTATCCTGTAGAAACAATACTAAACTTCCTTGTTTAACAATGTCTTGTAAGAGACCAGCTTTTCTGACAGTGTGAATATCCTGTAACAGTGTCCTGATGTCCATGTAGAAAAACATATTTTTGAGGAAACACATTGTCAGAGATCAGCTTTTCTGACAGTGTGAACATCCTGTATTTTATTTGGATCTTTGTATAAAAAACATCTTGTCTTGTGCCATATCCTGTTTTTCCATGCAGAATAACATGTCATTGTTCTTTAAAAGCAGATTTTGCATTTTTGTTCTTGCATACATCCTGTTTTGAGACTGTAAGGGAAAAATGTCCATTCAGCAGATTCCTTTTCCAAGCCATGGTCATTTAGTATGACTGCTGATCACATATTACTAAACTATGTTTGTGCATTTAAGCAAGCCTTTTCTTTCATCATATTTACAACATAATTAATTTAAAATCTAACAATTCCCTCTGTTTTTAAACATACTCAAAACATTTTATATAGAAAACACAAGAAACAAACCTTTAGTTTGATACAACAAATCAAAATGCAATTTTACATAGTTAATACAATGATATTAAGTATTACTACCAAACTGAATGTATTTCAAACTTTTTCTTTTGCAGACCATTCTGTGAAAATATTTTGTCAGTTATGAGCTGTGTCTGCTTTAATTTTACTTGATTAATTTATTATTTTGCAATCACAGAATTTAATTTATGACTTAGAACTGTTTCATTAACTTTTTGCAACTGTTAAATTAACTATAAGAGACAGTAACACACAATTTCAATGTCATTTTAACCATAACATTGTGGTCATGTCTTTGAACTGCCCATTAACATCTTGGTAAAATACTGAACTGGGCTTAGATAAATATTTGAAAGCAATTATTTTACTGGGGTAAAACCAGTGATATTACAACTTGACAAATTAGTTTTGAACTTATTACAATGTATCCTGATCAGTATGTATTTACACAGAGTGTTTGCTATTTATGCATTTCAATCTAGTAGGTATCTTGGACCCATTGTTTTTTAAATATGTTTTTTTTCACACATATTCATTACTAGACATTAATTTCATTTGTACTGAATTTTTTTGCATTTGTACATACAATGACTATAAAGTACATTTAGTCTAATCTTACAAATTTAATAACATTAATATTAAGCAAAATTTTGGAAAATGTTTGTCTCTCTAGAAATATCTAGTGGAACTGATACCAAATCCATATGTCCTGTTATTTTAAACTACATACTCAGCAATTAGAAACATTGATGCTTTTTTATACCAACATTGTTTTGCCAAAAACATATTGAAAATAGTGACCATTCTTGCTATTAGAAACATTTGTGCATTTTGCATATCTTTATTCTCTCTTGTATAGCTTTAATAAAGCAATTTTAAATCATCTCTTGTTTTTTTAAACCATCTCTTGTATAGCTTTACAATTTAACAGGTTGTAAATACAATTTAATACTAAACAATACAATAATAACCATTATGATAGCTATTAACAACTTGTAAAATATCTTATCCTGTCAGGTTTAATCCAATTTACCAGTATTTCTAATATGCTAATACCTGTTTTTTCCTCCCTCCCTAAAAGAGTATTGTCAAGAAGGAATTAGATATTTTTTTCTGTAGCTTTATTTTAGACCCTTATTATTTATTTTTTCTGTAGCTTTATTTCAGACCCTTGTTGTTTATTTTTTCTGTAGCTTTATTTCAGACCCTTCTGCAGTACTGCTTACACAGTCAGTGTAAAACTGAGAAAGTGCCCCTCCCCCTTATACAGTCAGTGTAAAACTGAGAAAGTACCCCTCCCCCTGTAGTACTTCAGCACTGTTTACCTGCCCTATGCTGTGATAATAGAATGTATGTCAGCCCAACACTTTGGTTATACATTTATTTTATTAGGTTACTAAATAAAGCTTTCACTGTATATTACCTCTAGTAGGTATTTACACCCTCCTGCACAATTGATTTGAACTGTATATATACTATAGCCCATTTTCTGTCTGTACTTGATGCAACTGAGTTTTTTCTTCTCTTTTAACATTTACTCAAAACATTTTATCAGTGACATCTATGCACAATTGTGGCATTTTATGACAATTACCAAATAGTGTTGCATGTAAACATTTTAACAATATGTTTTAATAACAATGATGCTTTAGAAAAACTCAAGCTACTTGCCTGACAATCAGTCTTGTTGTTTATCTTATCTTTCCAGCATTTCCTGTAACTATTCATTCAGTCTAGGAAGGTCTGAGCTCACATTTTATACTCTATAAACCATAATTAATTCTTTTGGCATTTTTCCTTTAATGTGATTGTGATTTGCATAACTATGCATTTATACAACATAAATAGACATTATTTTACAATTACCTTACATGGATTTCAGTATTTTTTATTTATTTATCTATTTAACTATCCTACCATTAATTTTACAAAAACTGTTTGAATAATACCATCTGTGATTTTATTTATTTTTAAAATTCAGAACTTTAACTGTTTGGTGTTACTATATAATTATAAACAAATTGTAAAAAACAAAATAGATATTAGTTTAACCAACACATTTATATTTATATTATTTATATTTGCTGTTGTCTGCCTGTTATTCTTGTGTATTGTAACAGATGTACTCTAGATGAAAAGAACACACATGCATGTCTGTCTTGTATATGTATATCTTTATACAAGCATGTCAGTCTTGTGACTTAAAATTTTTACTCTTGTTAACTATTTTCATTTAATTTTATGCACTATAACTGTTTTGTTTACCTTTTGACTATGCTAAGAATGACAGTCATATGCTGTATTTACTGTAGTACTGATAGATGTCTTGCTTTAACTGAATGAAAGTAACACATTTAAAAAATGATTTGTCTCTATCATCCTACCATGCATGTTTAACCATTTTCAAAACATAAACATATTATAAAATATATTTCTTTTGCACAAATTATCTGTGTATGCAGGAAGTTCCCAGTCTCTGTCAGTTCAGCTAATTTATTTTCTTTATCCAGCAACTTCTGTTGAATTTCCTGTGATGTTGCATGGTCTTTCTGACATTCTTTAGTAAGCTGTTCTGCTGAATTTGAAACTCCTATGCACTTTTGAAAAGATGTATGTATAACTTGTCTAAGCTTCCTGAACTCATTGTGTCTGTCTTTTAGAAGTTTACTACATTCCTTTGTAACAAAATGTACTAGGGGTTCTATCAGTAACTGATTTGACTCACATGTGGTGACAGGACATAACTGTTCAACATCAGAATGTAATGGAAACACTTTACCCTTAGTTAATTCTTCAGATCTGTCTTTACAGTCTATTTTTTTAGCAATATGATGCAATATTATTTTATGGCATAATACACAAAATGCAGTTTTTGTTGAAGCACACAATAAACATTTGTAATTTTTCACATGGTTTTCTTTGAGATACCAGTCAAATATTGTAATACATTTGCATAATGCCTTACTATCAACCTGCCCTAATAAGGTTTTACATTTACTAATGTGCTGTGTATACCAACATTGCAATTTACTAAAATTTGGTTTACTCCTGCATGAATTATAAATAATATCCATACTGTTTAGTAATATACAAACTGTCTAGGAATACAGAAACTATTTAACATCATCCACACTAAATATGTGACAGAGAAAAAAGTCTTACCAGTTAGCAAGAAAACAGGTGATCAGGCTGCTATTGCAGATGGCTAGAAATTTTTCAGAGTCACTTGAGAAGCTGGTGAAGCACAACAGGCAGCGGACTAGTGTGCTAGTGGACATTCACCGTTTCTTGAAGAATTTATGGCACTGCGAATTTCTTGAACTAGTCTCACTCCGGATTGTAGACGTCTAAAAAACTTTACTACTGCAAGCTGCATAAACTGGAATACTTCTGTTTAGGATTTACACATACGTACAAATGTTAGTTACTGCAGTTTTGACTGAAGTGACCCTCTGCAGGGCTTACCATCACTCCCCTGTGTTTGAATTGCAGATTGTAGGTTCAAATGCATACTAGCTTGCCATTGGAAAATTATATGGTGCTAGTCACTCAGCTGCCTCGCCATTGAAAAAATATTTTGAGCTCTCTCTGCTTACTGCTTGGTGTGATGGATTTGCAGTGTTCTTATGACACTCAGTCTTGCTGGCTGGATTCTGCTAAAATTCAAAGTCTGATTATATTTGCATTCACAGTCTGTTGCATACAGAAACTTGCAGAATATACACTGATGAGAGAATATACTTTGCAGCATCAACTTTAAAGAGCAGTAACAAATAACTTTTTATAATAAACCAAACTGGAAAACCGTTGCAGCTTAAAAGTACTGTTCCAACTTTACTTCTCATATAGTACAGATGATGTGAGAGATATAACATTTACCTTAGGACTTGTGTCCCTATCATACCTCTAAACAACTGGATTTATACAGCTCTTTATATACAGTTTTTAGTCATGCATAAACATATTTTGGAGAATTGCTTATCCTGTAGAAACAATACTAAACTTCCTTGTTTAACAATGTCTTGTAAGAGACCAGCTTTTCTGACAGTGTGAATATCCTGTAACAGTGTCCTGATGTCCATGTAGAAAAACATATTTTTGAGGAAACACATTGTCAGAGATCAGCTTTTCTGACAGTGTGAACATCCTGTATTTTATTTGGATCTTTGTATAAAAAACATCTTGTCTTGTGCCATATCCTGTTTTTCCATGCAGAATAACGTCATTGTTCTTTAAAAGCAGATTTTGCATTTTTGTTCTTGCATACATCCTGTTTTGAGTCTGTAAGGGAAAAATGTCCATTCTTTAAAAGCAGATTTTATATTTTTGCTCTTGCATACATCCTGTTTTGAGACTGTAAGGGAAAAATGTCCATTCAGCAGATTCCTTTTCCAAGCCATGGTCATTTAGTATGACTGCTGATCACATATTACTAAACTATGTTTGTGCATTTAAGCAAGCCTTTTCTTTCATCATATTTACAACATAATTAATTTAAAATCTAACAGTAAGTATGTGGGAACAAGCAAAAGCAACTATCAGTAAGTGTTGTGGTCAATGAACTTGGACAATTATCACTTAATTTACTGTTCTTAGAATCACTTCACACACTTCCTTTTCTCCTAACAGTTGTCACTTATCTAGGCCTTCATAATAGTGACGGTGTTCAAGTCCATTTAGTGCTAGATGATATTCTGTGTTTTCTTTATCCCATAGTGTTTATCTCATGCACAAGGGGAATGAATAGGTTGCAGGAATCTTGTTTTGTGCAAGTACTAAGGATGTCAGTAACGATTTAAGAAGAGTTATTTTGAATATTGTCATTCTTTATTTTGTGTTAGATGGTGATATAGAATTAGACTTGTATTTCTGTCAGGAATGACTTCAGCAGTTTCATTTGTTACACTTGTATTTGCAGATGGGGTTAAAATGTAAACTGGATTTGCACTGACAGTTTTCAATGTGGCAAGCTTTCTCATTTCACTGTCTGCATTTTTTTTTTTTTTTGCAAAGACATCTTTATTCTGCTCAAACAGGTAAAGTTTATATTCCATTAGCTGAATGAATGAAACAAAATATAAATGTGAATTTGTAGTCCAGTGTACTCAAGGGGCAACTAACCAACTGACTTGTATGTATGTTTCACTTGTAGGCACTGCCTGTGATTTGTTTATTGAGTAAATGAGGAAAAATTAAGCTGCCAAAACAGTGCCGAGAATAAAATAAAAACAAGTTAACAATTTGTCAAAGTACTGTGTGCTATTTGTAATCCACTGATATGCATTTGTATCTAATTAAAAAAACAGAGAATTCTGTTTTACTTGTTGTTGACCTATGCATGTCCTGTAGGAACTGCTGTATTGCCATTTCAAGGGAAAGGTTATTTGGCCATCCTTTGCCTGTGCCTGATTAAAACACTGGATTACAGATTATCTGTGTTATTAAATACCACCGATACTTTGCTTACTATTGAGGCACAGCTCTGTGACATACAGGGCTGTAGTCCTGACTAAGACCCAGATGGTCTAAGTATTGGAAAAGCTGGCTGAAGGAGGACAGCAGTGATGGGACTGTGCCTTCTCCCTCTCTCAAGGTGGGGGTGGGGTAGCATAGCTATGGTGTGGTCTCAACCTAGAATCTCACATGATGGATGGGGATAAGCACAGGTGCTTGCTTTCAAGAGAGACAGGGCTGAAACAGGGGACATTACTTGTGAAAGTGGGAGATACCACCTCAAGTAATGCCCATTGCATTCCAACCACTTGGGTCTCAGCAGACATGTACACTCTAGAAAAATGTTAGGGATTAAAGAAAAAGGAAAAGAAAATCCCCTGAATGCCGATGAATTAGCGCACCCCTATCACCACTCATCCCATGCCTTAGGGAAATGAATAGGTTGTACGAAACTTACCTTTGTGGGAGGCCAGAAGAGCAAACAAGATGGAGTTGTGGAAGTTTGCCATGTCACAGGGATTTATAACCGAGAGATCAAAAGTTGAGGTAGAGGATAAACATTACATCTATGGTTTTGACAATGATAAGAAATACAAATGCTTTAGTGGCTTTTTTCATTATATTTTCCCTTTTTTAATTTTGACCAGTGTTACATACGCACTACAAATGATACACTTGCCTTATTGAAACTGTTGAATACCACTCTTCTACAGTTAGTAGTTATTTCAGTAATTTTAGTAAAGCATCCATAACTAATCCGTTAGTCGTTCAGGCACAGTGTGTGTGCGTGAGAAATATAAGCAATAATGCCTAGAATGGAGGGCATTATAGGGAAATAGAATAACCTGGTATGTTCTGAGGCCTAATACAGCAGGTGGAGTGTCCCACCACTCCTCGAAGGCCCATTATTTCCCTGTAGTGCCCACCCTGGTGGGCACTATTGTGCTGAGATAATGAGCTAGCTGTTAAATTGATTTTTTTATTTATTAGTGTATATATATTTTTTATATTTTTGGTATAAATTAGGTCATTGTCATAATATTTCAAAGTTGATGTAGCATATGTAATTATTGTTGGTGGAAGTATTTTATATTTAAAGTATAAGTTACGTAAATATTTAATGTCCGCACATACAACCATCCAGTGTAGCAGAGCAGTTCCCAAATCTTTAAACTGAGGAGCAAAAACAAAAAAAATACAGCTATAACAAGTAGTTTCCTACAGGTACATGCTTCAATACTGACTGCAAAAACAGCATCGTCACTAATGTCTGAATGCTAGTACTACAATACTACACCATTGGCAAACGCAGATTGCACTCTCTAACAACTTGCATAACTTGTACCTGGTGAGTTGCCCCCTTCTTTCACCCTAGCTGTGCTTCTATGCAAACATACACACACACACACACACACACACACACACACACACACACACACACACACACACACACACACACAACTGCATTCAAAGAAGCTGACTTAAACATACACTGACACAACACACACACACACACACACACACACACACACACACACACACACACACACACACACACACACACACAAAACTGCATTTAAAGAAGTTGAGTTAAACACACACAGACACAACACACACACAACTGCATTCAAAGAAGTTGAGTTAAACACACACTGACACAACACACACACAACTGCATTCAAAAAAGTTGAGTTAAACACACACTGACACAACACACACACACACACACACACACACACACACACACACACACACACACACACACACACACACACAAAGTCACTATTGCATTATTTTTTTTCTACTTTCACTGAACATGACTTTTCAAGTTGTGCTTAGCGAGTGGAAAGTAAAATGGCCAATCCTTGTAACTGCTTCAGTTACTTTTGCTGCTTGAATTTTTTACTTTTTTTTTACTTTTTAGTATTACCTATGCTCACATAACAGACGTATTTAGCAAGTGTAAACAAGATGTCAGCCATTTGCTTTTTTACTTTCTCAGTCCATGCTTCATGGCAGCATAATATGCTGCTGTGAAGTGGTGAACTTTTGTTTTGTTTTTTTTACTGGGTGATGCGTGCACGTTTGGGTGCCTAACAGAAGCTTGAGTTTTCAGAAACTTGAAACTAGCGTTGCCACCCCTCCGTTTTTTTTCCGGAGTGCCCGGAAATCAGTAGGGCACTCCGGTTCTCTGGTTCTTGTAATCGGAGTCCGGAAATAGCGACGTCAGGCTCGTCAGCGCGTATTAAAAAAAAAAAAAACATTCCGTGACCGTCTTGGACTCGTTGATTGGCTGCTTGCTGCAGACGAGGCTCGTGCAGCAAGCAGCCAATCAACACGTAGAGTTAGTAGTCAAAGCCCTGCAAAGCCCGCGAAAATTTAAGAATATAAAGCGGCGCTTCAGCATAAGTTTTACCTTTACTTTTGTAGTACAAAGGGTGCTGCTTAAGATCTGAAATTCTTGCCTGGAGCCTTGGACATCGTCTTCAGTGGATTGCCTGCTGCCTGGAAGCCCTGCCTGGAAGCCCTGCCTGGAAGCCCTGCCTGCTGCCTGGAAGCCCTGCCTGGAAGCCCTGCTGCCTGGAAGGATTGCCTTAGCCCTGCTGCTTGCCTTGCTTGCTGGAGGAGAAGTGCTGTGGACTGGGTGGTGGTGTGTTCCCCTGCTTGCTGGCCCTTTAGCTGCCTGTTCTGCTGCTGAGAGCTTGTTTTAGTAGCCCTGCTGCTGATTTTTCTGGAGGTAAGTGGATTTTTTTTTTAATGGATGAATTCTTTGGAATTAAGGTAGATTTTCAAAGATTAGTGTGACAAGGGGAATGAAATATTGCCAGCACAGCTACTAGTGAATTTTTTAAATATTAAATTTATATTAATTCACTAGCTGTGCTGGCACTATCTCATTCATTGATGGTGACAAGATGTGTGTAACTGTATCTAGATGTTCAACATGTGGTGATTATTAACTAGAACAGTTTCTAATCTGGTTTTGGACTTGGTTGCAGTGAATGTATAATGACTTCATGATTTGTATAAGATGTTTGGACTGTAGAACTGTCTTTTCTAGTCTGTCATCACCGTGATGTTTACCTTGACCTGTGTTTCTTCCTAGGGTGTCTTTCTAGGGTGTACAGTCTTCGTAGTATAGTGAGGCTTAAATGTAGCTTTTTTGTCTAGTTTGTCATCACAACTGTTTACCTTTTATCTGTGTTTTCTAGGGTATACCGTCTATACCAAAGCTTAGCTCATTTGATGTTACAGTGAATATATGACTACATGATTTGTATAGGATGCTTGGACTGTAGAACTGTCTTTCTAGTCTGTCATCACCGTGATGTTTACTTTGACCTGTGTTTCTTCCTAGGGTGTCTTTCTACCTGTGATATGAGACTTGGGCTTAGTTTTCCCATGCTTGTGTGTGATGTACTGTTGTATGTAGTGAACCTTTTGAAGTATTGCTAAATAAAGTTTTTTTATTTACTTTTTGACTCGTCGCACATTTTTCTACTTATTGGTAACTGTATGTGATATTAAAGACTTATGCTGAAGGGTGGAGTAAAGGGGTGTGGCTATTAAAAGGAATGGGTGTGGCTTGATTGTGCATGGGGCGGGGCTTGTTTGTCAGGAAATGGCACAGTAGAAAGGTGGCAACCCTACTTGAAACTGATATGGTCGAGACCGCATGATTGATTTTCCGAAAACTCAATGCTTTTGAATGGAGATTGCAGTACAGTGAGGATTAGGGAATTTATGCTTTTCCCCACTATAGTGTGATTTCAGAGTTGGTATATATAGTATGCAGGGGGTGTAGGGGTGCATGGGATCTTGGCCCCCCACAAAATGTAGAAAAAAGGTAGATTTTTGTTGTTTTGCAAAGTTCGAGTTTTTGGAAACTCAGTCATATTGTCTCAACGATATGAATTTCAAGTTTCTGAAAATTTGAGCTTCTGACATAGACCTGTACATTTACATCCTGCAGAGAACATTCACTCCCCATTAGGATATAGATGTATTTTCACCCATTATTTAAACATTTTTAACTAAACAAATGCTTTCATTCAATAAAAGTTTTACTTAACCTGAACAACTTTTTTCCCCCTGTTTAGACTACCTTCCAATATCTTCATACCCTGTTCTGACCTGCTGTCCAGAAACTGTTCTTTAACCTATGCCTCTCTACATGCACTAGAAAGGCAATCACTGTTACTGCAGTAGGTCAGTATGGTCAAGTCCGCAACGTGTGCACATACAGTCCCCAGTGCTTCATAACTGCATGTCCAGTACCACAGGTGACATTATATTACTTATTGTTAGCATCCCATAATTCTAGAAAAATGCTACAGGTGTTCTCACCCTTAAAAAAAAAAAAAGAATTTAATGAAACAAAAATTAAAGGCTTTCATGTCTTTTCTGTACCATCATATGAGAAAAGATTGGTGTTTCAGCATTTAATGGATTACCTTATATGTCATTATAGCCCCTGCTACTGTCAATGTGAGTTTAAGAAATATCACATCACTGACTCTGCACCTGTTAGATAAGTAGCAGACTTAATGTAGGAAACAATTTTTTTTCCCTGCTGCCTGTTAATTGTCAGTCTCTTCTCAGATAATGAATTCATTTGTTCCTTCTTCACCAAGGGTAAGAGAGGAGCCATCATTTAGGCAGCCATAAGGCATGGTTTCAGGGTTTTCTGTTTTCACTAATATCCCTCCACACACTCTGCTGTGCATGTTTAGGGGATGTGCAATGAGGCTGTCCATGAAGGAACTTCCCCATCTTCCATAAAGTCTGTTACCTTCATACAGTTTCACCCACTTACCCCAAGACATGGGAGGTGGTTTCCCTTGTCTCTACCAGGGAAATCTTCAAGTGCAAGCATCTATCCTGAATTAATTTCAGCTCACCAAAGGCAGCTTCAATGAATGTAAAAGCACTGAAAAGTTATTGACGAAACTGCCTTTGACAAACATCCTGAGATAAGCACCCCCCCCCCCCCTGCACTCACTGATGTGCTTCCCTCTTTCCACCCTCCTGGAAAGACAAGCAGGCTACACCTCTTCACTCATCTCCCTTTCTGTCTGGCTCCCCTAATGTCAGGGCTGCTAAGTTAATCATGATCATCAGAGTCATAGTCAGGGCTTCATCCCTCTGCACTGCAGAGCTAGACATGGGAAACAAATCTTGGTCTCTAAGAGCCTGACCTTGGTCTTTAGGAATTTGTTTGCTTAGTCTCCCTAGACCTGAGATTATTTTCCAAGAAGCTGATACACACAGCTCTCTGAGAATGTGACCTTCTTGTCTGAGGACATCTGAGGTTGGTTAAGTAGCACAGGCAACGTTGACTCTCACCAAAGCATTTGCATTTATGAATAATTTTTATCTTAGAAGAATATATAATGCTTGGCTTGAATGAGCTACAGTTTTGTTGTTTTTAAATAGCCATCTAATGAAATGGAAACAGTAGACTGGTAGTAGGACTGACATTTTGAACTAAGGCACATCTCGGCTGTAAGCCTCAAAGTTTGCATCTGCCCTGCTTATGTCCTTACTCTCTGCCGATGATGGAAAAAATATGTCCATCAGGAAACAATGTGCAATCACGTCTTAGAGGGAAACTCAGTACTACATACTGAGTTAGTGAAATCCTGACCTCAGCCTGAGTT
Source organism: Protopterus annectens (assembly GCF_019279795.1). Taxonomy (NCBI): domain Eukaryota; kingdom Metazoa; phylum Chordata; order Ceratodontiformes; family Protopteridae; genus Protopterus; species Protopterus annectens. Next base: position 183,151,975 of record NC_056739.1, on the reverse strand, counting down.
CTATGACCCTCCAGGACCCAGTCTTGGGAATAAAACACTTTCTATCTTTCACTCTGTCTCTCTTAGAACCCCCTCTAGCACCCCTTTATTTTTTATTCTCCTGATTTTGTTTTGCCAATACTGTAAGACAAAACTAAATAAAAATTCCATGCATGGAGATGATAACTGAATAGTGCTTTCTAGTATCCATTACCTGAAGCAGTAATTATAAATCTGCCCTCTAAGTCAAGCAACCCACCATTTTGAAAACTAATCTAAAAAAAGATGTGTAAAGTAAAGGTGTTGGTGACATGTCAATGAATATATAAATAAACAAATAAATAAAATATTGTCATTACAAGCTTGATGACCAATGTATTAAAAAAAAAACAATGACTGAATTGACAAACTGACTATCTTTCAAAAATGCACTCACCATAAACTTGGGAATGAATGTGCTCACTTCCAAATATTTTGCAGGATAGCATGCCTCTTGTGAACCCCTCACACTCACGCCAATTAATTATTACCTCACTGAGGTCACACAAAGTTGGAAATGATTATAAAACACAGTTTACAATGAACTCAAGGTCTGCTCTCAGCTCCAGGGATGTGGTACTTTAGAGATAGAGAGAATAATTATGTGTCAGGGGTAGGAGTGGTACAAGGGGCCCTAACCCTTGCAAAAACATTGATGATGTGTGCTGTGTTGATTCTGTTTAACCATAATTTGAGCTGGGTGAGCTGCACTCATCCAGTCTTTTACTGATGACTCTAAGAAGTGTGGAAAGCCCTGTACTGACTGAAACTAGCTGTACTGATCTTGGTATCCTTCAGGAAATTTGTCCCAGGGCTCTCCCCTAAACTACTAATGGTCAGAGGTAGCTCCTAAATGTTTAACCCATGCTTGTGGCCTTTCAAAATACCTAGGTTGTGACCCCAATTACTATCACTAAAAATGATCTAAATATAGCTCATGAAGGGGTAAGATTAATCTAAACACTAAATGGGATAGGTAATTCCAAGCACCGAATAGGAAATTTGGCTAGGCTTAAAATGACCCATAAAGGCATTTAGTCTAGTACTAACTTATGACCCTATGACCCTAAATGATATTCAGTAATGTCAGTATTCTACGTACTAGCATTCTGGTCACGGGAGTTTGGCCTTGAGTTGGCCAGTTCATTGTTCTGTAATGTTCCCATATACATAGGTTCATAGGTAGGTACTAGGCTATCTGCCCGAGGGCATTTTTCAGCCTAGCCAGAGTGTGTCGGCTTTCACCGCCCCATTGATTAATTAACTGAGCCTCTGTCAAGCAGAGCCAATGAAGTGATCCCAAGGGTGTATTTTCTGTTATCCATCTACTCGTCAAGGCTTCTCTTGAAGAGTGTTAGTGAGGGGCTCTGCCTAACATAATTAGGAATTTTGTTCTAAAGCATGGGGAGTCTCTGTGACAGGAATCTATCCCTCCAGCATGTTCTATTTATTACTGTGGCAAGGATTAGCTCACTAGAGCGCGTGCCTCGCAGTGACCTGGATTTCTTTAGGTGGAGCATGTCCATCAATTCTGAGTTGGACATGGCTTTGTAAGTCAGGCAGTGATCACCTCTGAGTAAGCGATATGCCACTGAGTACAGCCGGAGTTTTTTCAGTCAGGCTGCATAGGACATACGTTTGAGGCCAGTAATCCTCTTGGTGAGGTGCTTTTGTGGTCTTTCCAGCTGTTGGAAGTATCTTGTGAGGTACATCCCAAATGGGACATTGTACTCTATGATGGGTCTGATGAGTGACGAGTAGAGGGGCACTATAACCTCTTTATTTCTAGATGCGAACCCCCTTAGTAATTAGATGGGCCACATAGAAGGATTTCCTAACTACTTTGGCAATATGATTATCAAAGGAGAGATTACTATCTACCTGGGTCCCTAGATCTCTTATTACCTCTTCTGTATTAAGGGGGCTGCCGCCTATGTGGTAATTCGTGGGTGTTTTGTTTTTCCCAAACGGGATGACTATGCATTTTTGGCATATAGCTTGAGGCCATGACTTTGACACCAGGTGTCTGTCTCAGTAAGGCCTTTTTGAAGGATGTCCGTGTCAGCCGGAGAGTCAATTATGGCTCCCAGTTTGCAGTCATCAGCAAACTTGGTTAGCCATAGTCCTCCTGTGTTTGCCTGTACTTCTGAGAAATATATGCCGAACAGTAGGGATCCCAGAACTGAGCCTTGCGAGACACCACTTGTTCATAGGTTCATAGGTAGGTACTAGGCTATCGGCCCTGGGGCCTATACAAGCCCAGCCAAAAAGGTACCCTGGCTTTTGCCACCCAAGAAAATTATTTTCCTGTGCCACTGTCGAGCAGAGCCACAGAGGTGATCCCCGGGGTGAATTTCCTATTTCCCATCCAATCATCAAGATTTTTCTTGAAGAGTGCTAATGAGGAGCTTTGTTTGATATAGATAGGCAGTTTATTTCAGAGTATGGAAAGTCTCTGGGACAGGAATCTATCCCTCCAGCATGTTCTGTTTATTGTGGTGACAAGGTTTAGGTCCCTAGAGTGTGTAGCTCAGAGGGATTGGGATTTCTTTAAGAGGAGCATGTCCAACAGCTCTGGGTTTGACATAGCTTTGTATGTTAGGAAGAGATCACCTCTGAGTAGGTGATATGCGACGGAGTAAAGCTGGAGTTTTTTGAGACGGTCTACGTAGGGCATCTGTTTGAGGCCAGTAATCCCCTTTGTGAGGTATTTCTGCAGCCTTTCCAGTTGTTGTAGATGTCTTGTGAGCTACATACCAAAAGGGGTGTTGTACTCTATAATGGGTCTAATGAGTGATGAGTAGAGGGGAACAATGACCTCTTTTTTTTGGATGAGAAATCTTTTGTGATGAGGTGTGCCACGTAGAAGGATTTCCTGACTACTGTGGCAATGTGATTATCAAAGGAGAGACTACTGTCCACCTGTGTCCCAAGGTCTCTTATCACACTTTTGGTATTAAGTATACTACCACCTATGTTGTAGTTCATGGGTACAGAGTTTTTACCAAAAGGGATGACAATGCACTTTTTGGCATTGAGCTTGAGGCCATGGCTTTGACACCAGTCATCTGTCTCAGTGAGGCCCTTTTGTAGGATGTCCACATCGTTAGGAGTTTCGATTATGACTCCTAGTTTGCAGTCATCTGCGAACTTCATTAGCCAAAGACCTTCTGTGTTAGCCTGTACTTCAGAAATGTAGATACCAAACAGGAGAGGACCCAGGACTGAACCCTGTGGTACTCCACTTGTCACTGGGCTGAAGTCGGATTTGGAGTCTGCTATTTTCACAGTGTGGGTTCTGTCAGTGAGCCAGTTGGCAACCCATCTTGTGACATAGGGATTTATACCTAGTTTAGTGAGTTTATCTATAATTCCAGAGTGGGGGATGGTGTCAAAAGCCTTGGCAAGATCTAGATAAGCTGTGTGAACCACCTTATCCTTGTCTACGGCTTTGATGACTGCTTCAAAGAAGTCTATCAGGTTTAGGAGACATGATCTGCCTTTTACAAACCTGAACTGGGTGGGGTCCAGAGTTTGGAGATTACCAATGTCTTTGTTTATAAGTTCCATAATGATATGTTCCATGGTCTTGCAGACCAGGCTCGTCAGGCTAATGGGGCGGTAGTTCCCGGGGTCCATGGTGGCTCCCCCCTTGTGGAGTGGGATAACCATCACTGTGTGCCATTCAGCAGGCACAAAGCCTGAGGTGAGGCTATGATTGAACATGGTACTTAGGTGGGGTGCCAGTTCGTTCTGTAGTTTGTGTAGAACGCAGCCTGGGATGTTATCTGGCCCCATGGATGCTATGTTTTTGGCCTTGGAGAGTGTGAATTTTACCTGTGCAGCCATGATTACAGGAACTTTGCATTCTTCCGGTATAGAGATGGGCTGTTTAGGAGGTGAGAGGGGGGTAATGTTAGCACTGAATCTATCTGCCAGGATATTGGCAATATCAGTTGGGTCTGTATATTTAGTGCCATTGTGCTGTAACTCAGAGCAGATCTGAGTGTTGCCGTTGAGATTCTAGACATAGCTATAGAATGCTTTGTGGTTGTCTTTAGAATCAGATTTTGTTTTTGTAACTAGCTTTGGAGGATTTTATCAGGAATCACAGCTTCTCACTGAGGCTGACCAGGGAGCTCCTCCACTCATGGGATTTTACTCTCTTTTGCAACAGTTTTTTCCTTTTGTTGTACAGTTTGTTTATGGCAGGGGACCACCAGATTGGCTTCCTTTTTTTTGGAGGATAGCATCTTGGTTCTGTTTGGGATAGCATGATCCATGCACTCAAGTAAGTGCTTATAAAGTGCAATTGTGTAGGATTCAGTAGTCATAACTGTATTGTCCATCTGCATGGGTGTCATGAAGTTCACCACTTCTGTCTTAAGAAGCATGAAGTTGGCTTTGGAGAAATTTTTTACCATGGTTTCCTTAATGTGGGGTGGGGGCAGGATGTGGATATCTAGGGTAATTAGCTTATGGTCGGATCGGACCAATGAGGTGTTGACTTCAGGTGTGGAACACCGGTCACTCATGTTGGTAATGACTAGATCTAAGATATTGTTGCCCCTGGTGGGGGTGTGGATAAGCTGATCCAGGGCATTGGAGTTTATGAATTCCAGAAAGCGTTGAGTGAAGGAGTTGGTACATGAGTAGTTTTCCCAGTTAATTGTGGGGTAGTTGAAATCGCTCATTATTAGGGTGTTTGGTTGAACTCTAATATTTTCCAGTACATCAAGAAAAAAGGAGTGGGAATCCTGGGGCATGGTGAGTGATCTGTAGCAAGCTACAATTTGGATTGCAGTTTTGCCCAGAGTTATTTGCACTTGGATAGCCTCGGCTGCATTATGCTGAGCAACTAGCCTAGAGATGTGGATATCCTTAGTGAATATGGACACACCTCCGCCTTTGGTGTTCCGGTCCAGGTTACATGGCCGGAAAGTGTGGTATGAGTTATAGCCTGGTAGTGCGGGGGTTGTCTCTGGACCCTTGAACCAGGTCTCAGTCACTGCACAGATATCGATGTTCTCCATTTTAAGGAGTGCCTCGAGTGAGTGCATTTTGAGATTTAGACTTCTAGCATTGAGTATACAATATTTATTTAGATATGTTCCACACAGAATCACTAATTGTTATAGTAAGTAATAGTTTGTAAATAGGCACTTTAAATACCACTGTTGAACTTGACAAATTTTCTGAACTCCTTGTAGTTAGCAAATTGTTTGAACACATATCATTACAGAAAAGAAGAATTTCACCAGAATCATAATTCAGGATCATGGTAAGTGTTGTTAAAATAAGTTCAGAATGTTTTTTTACGTTTATTGCCTGCAAGTGATCAGATACAGTTTTATTAACAAACACGTGGTTATGTCCTAATCTTTGAAGAAATGAATGGTGTGTGTCGTTCATCTTTAGAAAAACCTTGTGTCCATGGTTTATGAGTAAAATCCAATTCATTTCTTACTGAAATGTGTTTTGACATTTTCATTTGCATTAGAGAGCAAAAAACACAAAAAAGTCACACTTTCCTCTATTTTATTTCTTTATATTTGTCATTAGGGGACCATATATATTTTAGGTAAAGTTACTACCTTGCTTCTGATGAGTTATTCTCTTTTTGACTTTGCAAATCATTCCTGGGATTCAAAGAGATTCTTGCTGACTGTACTAACTGGGTGACGTGAGTCGGTCAGTTACACAACAGCAAGAATCTTTGATTTAAGACAAGGTAAAGCCACACAGAGGGATGTCTAATTAGCACCTAATTGCCATGTCTTTAAATCATATGGTACTCTATCAAACCTGCCTGCACTAACTTTCTCCCAACCAAGTATCACGGCACCACAGACACCACCCAAATGTACACACACATGATTTCCCTATACTTAACTCCTTCAGGTTGACTACCCAGACTTACACACACACACACACACACACACACACACATCCACACGCACACACACACGCACGCACGCACGCACGCACACACACACACACTCATGCAGACACTTTCATGCCCCTACAGACATGCATGCACACCGATCCACACACACACACACACACACACACACACACACACACACACACACACACACACACACACACACACACACACACACACATGCAGACACTTTCATGCCCCTACAGACATGCATGCACACAGATACACACACATACACACACACACACACACACACACACACACACACACACACACACACACACACACACACACAGAAACTCAAATTCGTTCCCAGTTCCTCAGTACCTTTCTGTAGTCACAATATACACCACGACCATTTCCATAGAGATAAATTACTTTTTTTCATGGTGTTCATGCTTTCCTCTGTGTGAAAAAATTAATTTGGTAGAGTGATTTTCTGAATAATTCTATCATGTTAATCTGCTGCCAATGCCTTTTCTGGTGGACAGCACATAACTAATTTGCATTAGACATTCCCTCAGAATTCTGCCTTTGTATGCATATTCAAAAGGTATACCACTTTCTGTGCTATGGCTACTTCCATAGTAAAACCATAATAGGAGGGTAGTCTATGAATTGCTCAGGTTATCCATGATGTAGAAACCTTTGGTGGTAAGATTTCTGCATTACAGTAAATCTTTCTCAATTCTAGGCCATTTGTGTTATTTAAAGATAATAAAAGTGTAACATTCACTAACTCTAACTTCACATCAACATTTTGCAGTGTTAATTCTTTGAAGTAAGTGGTTCAGCAAAACAGAAGAAATGTCATTTGGGATATTACTGCTAAGGCTTAGCTTCACTTCTCACCTGCAGTTGTTATGATTCTGCCATTTTAGGTAAGGTTTTCTTTAAATCAGCATAGCTCATTTTCAAAGCCAGAACAACACTTATATGACAAGATGACCTTGTATCAAAAATTCTGTCAAATATTTACTTGTGACTATGGCATTTTCTAACAACATATAAGATCTTAGAAAAAGAAAAAGCACATGGTTGATAAAGTTAAACAAATGTCAAACTTCCTCAAAAGATTATGTCTTCAGACCTGCAACCTAAATTCAAGAAATAGCTGTTACAACAACTTCCATCCATTCATTAATCTGTCCATTAATCTATCCATCCACCCAACATTAATCTACTCATTTATCCATTTTTCCAAACTGCCTATTCTGGTAAGGGTCATGCTGGTACCAAGCCGAGCAAGAGAGACCAAACTTCTCTGTTCGGCAGCAGAAGTTTCCTGCTCATTCTGTGGGCTTCGCAGGCATTGAAAGACAAGCTGAGAGATATAATCCATCTGAAATGTTGACATTCTACCCAGGGCACCTCCCACTGGCTGTACCTGATACACCACCCATGACAGAAACCCAGGTAGTATCCTCGCAAAGTGCCAAAACACTTTAATTGACTCCTTTCAACCCGGAGGAGTGTTTGTTATCCAAGATCTTCCCACAGTGCTATGCTTCTCACTCAGTCATGAACAGTAAGCTCAATACGCTGATTGCATTTGGCAGTACACATTTTCTGTCACACAAAGCTCGTCAGTAGAGGTGAGGATGGGGTCATAGCATGATCAGTAAATGAGGAGCTTCATCCTCTGATCTAGCTCTTGTTTCACCAGCACGGTTCAGTACAACACTTGCAGTACTGTCACACCTGCATGAATCCTTTGAGCAAAAACTCTATTCCCCTCTACCTTCTCCTGTGAAAAAGATCCAATATACTTATATTCCTTCACCTGAAATAGCTGCTACCTCTCACCTTCAGCAAGAAGTCCAATCTTTACCTGGATAAAACTGTAACCTCTGCGCCGGAGGTGCTGATTTTCATCCCATCTGCTTCACCTTCTGCAGTGACTCACTCCATTTAACCCTGAAGATTGCAGAAGGGAACATCATCATCTGCAAACCACAAAGATGCAACTTCCATTCATCAAAGGGATTCTTATCATCTCTTGACTGTGCATTGAAGTCTTTTCCATAAAAAACATTAAAGGCAGGGGAGGCAGAACACACCTTCACTGGAGTCCTACATTAAAGTTAAATGTATATGGCTGGACCCTTTAAATGAACATAGAACTCAATTTCCAAATGATGGGATTGAATGGCACGTGGCATCAACGGATTATCCTTTGCATTTGTAGTACTACATCCAAATTCTAATTTGTGCGGAGGCAGAGGGAACAAAGCTTAATTTACTATGGTTAAAGTAATATACGTTATTATGCATCACTGAAGTTGTGCAGAAAGTCTCGGGCATTATTTTTTTTTATATGTAATTAAAAGACAAGCTTTGCGGTTGCAGTAATATAAATGCAGTTAATTTTTCTACATTGAAAAGGTGTGTTAGGCATGGCATCCTAACACTATCCAACACCTTTCATGTTTCTGGCCAGTTCTCATCTACTCCTGTAGTCCTGCCACAGTGAACTGTTTATTTAAATTCACCTGAGAGCTCACCTTCAGACATGGAGTCAGTCTTACCATCTGATTTTGATGCTACTTCCACAGAGGAGGGTGTGTTCACTGGATTCAGAAGGTCTTCAGTATGTTCCTTCGACCTTTTGACAATGCATCAAGGTGAGGGCTTCTCCACCTCTGCTGAGAGCAGCCTGTTTCTGTTTTTCTAAATACAGAAATAAAGTCCTCGACTCTGGATGAAGTAACCAGTGATAATAAAGAAAAAGCAATAAGTAAAATAAAACTCGCTGGATACACACGGCACGTAACTCTTTATTTAGAAAAAAATGTGAGCACTTTCGCAGAGTCCTCTCTGCTTCATCAGACAAATTATAGCAGTTAAAACTTCATTTAAATAGTGATGCATCATGGTGTCAACCAATCAATTCCATGTTAAAATCAATACACCAAATAATAATACTTAAGATATAAATATATATATATATATATATATATATATATATATATATATATATATATAAATAAAGAAACACATATAAAAAACACATAGAGGCTGCATAGAATGTGGGGTACATTTCTAAAATTTTCTAGTTACAATATTAAAAACTGTATAAAAAAGCATAAAAAACACTAAATAACTAGAGCATCAGTGCTTCAAGGCTCTGTTTCTAAGAAATGGTTTTAAAGAAACCTTGGAGTTTAGGCCAGGTGGTCTGTCTGCTTGGAACTTAATAATCCATTCTTGTTCCAAAGCTTCAGTATTGTTAGTAATATTTCCACCTCTTTTATTTCTATGGACAATATGGAGAACCAGGAACTTAAAAGTGTGTGTGTTCCCTTCTTGCATCACATGCATTGCTTTCTTTTTGGTTTCTGATATCTCTCATATGTTCTAAAATTCTGTCCTTCAATAATCGATTTGTTTTACCTATATAATAGGCAGGACACTTTGTGCAGAAACTAAAGTATCCTATATCTGCAGTGTGACAGTCAGCACAGAAGTGTGTATCAATGGAGAAACCTCTGATAGGGTGTTTTTACTGTCCCCCACCAAAAATGAATGGGCATGCTGTGCATCCCCTGCAGGCTGACGTGCCCATCCTATCAGACTTTACATACTTTGGCTCATCCATTTTTTTGTAGCATAATTGTCTTTTAAGGGACTTATTATTTTTAAAGAAGGATGGTGTTTCTCCTATTATTCCATCGAGTTCTTTCAGACTCGATAGGATATCCCAGTTGTTTCTGATTATGTCACAAACTATATTAATGTTACTAACAAAAGTCAGTGGTACTGCCAGCATATTATTCTCTACATTTCTTGCTGTGCCTGAAGTTATTATAGTATTCACATTTTCCATGGGTAAAACATTTCCATGTTTTCTTCTAGCATTATAATGAGGTTGGCATTTCCCTTCCCTTTCTTTCCATACAAAATCAATCTGCCTCTCAATATCTTTCATTTTGTATCCCCTTTCACTAAATTCATGTTTAAGAAGAGTCAGTGCTTCACATAAAGTTGCTTCATCATTGTGTAGCTGCATACAACAAACTATCTCTCCTTTCAAAACATTTGCTTTTGTAAAACCAGGATGCATACTACTGTTATGTAAAACATTATTTTCCTGATAGGCTTCCTATACAATGAAGTAGAAATTAGTTCAGGGGTGTCTCTTTTAACTTTCACATCTAAGAAGTCAATCTCTTTGTCAAAATACTTAAAGGCAAATTTTAAGAATGGAGTAATAATGTTAATGTACTCCAAGAATTGTTTAAGATGAAACTCATCATCATGCCACAGCAAAAAAATATCATCCACAAAGCGTTTATACCAAATAATAGATTTAGCAAAAACATTTCCTGTGAGGATGTTATCAGTTTCCCACTGCACCAGAGAGAGGTTGTCGTAGCTATTTGCACAAGCTGTGCCCATAGCCACGCCAACTTTCTGTATGAAATAACTATCTCCAAACATAAATATATTGTTTTCTAGGACTATCTCCAATAATGCACAAATTAGTCTTATCTTATTGCCTTCAGTACCTCTCCTGACAAGTAATTCTCTAACATTTTCTATCCCCCATGTATGGGGGATCACTGTGAACAATGACTCTATATCAAGTGTCACTAGCCAACATGGATCATCTAGCACTTCAAGGTGTATACTTAAGTCATTTAAAAATTCCTTAGTATCTAATAAAACAGTTGTACATTCATTTAAAATAGGATGCAAGTTTTTTTCAATATAAATCGATAGTGGCTCAGTCGCCCATCCACGGCTAGATACTATAGGCCGCATAGGTGGGTTCATTAAATCTTTATGGATTTTGGGCAAACCATAAGTTATTGGCACTACTGGAAAATCTGTTTTAAAGTACTCAAAAAGTTGCTCAGAGATCATTCCTGTTATTAACAGATCAAACAATAGTACTTGTAGCCTGTCCATCAAAGCTTTCACATAGGTATGAGAAATCTCAAGTAAATAATAACATTATTTAGATGTGTTTGCATATTATCAACATAAACTTCTCTATCTAGAATAACAATCCCTCCGCCTTTGTCGGCAGGACGAATTTCAATACTGTTCAAGTGTTTAAGGTCTGCAAGTGCTTGTTGTTCAGAGTTAAACAAACTGTGAAAGACATTATTACTTCCTTCAGTTAATTTATTCCTTAGTTGCTTTTCACAGATGTCAACAAACAAGTCAATACCAAGGTTACTGGGAGGTATAAAAGCACTAGGTTTCTTGAAAACATTAAGTGCAGAAGTTTCATTGCGAAATAAAGTCTTAATGTTTAATGTCCTGCCAAAATGTTTAAGTTCTTTTATTGTATTAACTAAATCTACTTTTTCAGCTGGGACAAAACTCAGTCCTCTATTTAAAAGAGATAGCTGTGAGTTATTTAAAGGAAAAGAGGAAATATTAAAAACTAAACCTGCTTTGTTCTTTTCCAAGTTCTGTTTTGGTTGTCCAAATCCATAAAGATTTAATGAACCCACCTATGCAGCCTGTAGTTTCTAGCCGTGGATGGGCGACTGAACCACTATCGATTTATATTGAAAAAACTTGCATCCTATTTTATATGAATGTACAAGTGTTTTATTAGATTGATGCATTATTGGAGATAGTCCTTGAAAACAACATATTTATGTTTGGAGATAGTTATTTCATACAGAAAGTTGGCGTGGCTATGGGCACAGCTTGTGCAAATAGCTACGCCAACCTCTCTCTGGTGCAGTGGGAAACTGATAACATCCTCACAGGAAATGTTTTTACTAAGTCTATTATTTGGTATAAACGCTTTGTGAATGATATTTTTTTGCTGTGGCATGATGATGAGTTTCATCTTAAACAATTCTTGGAGTACATTAACACTATTACTCCATTCTTAACATTTACCTTTTAGTATTCTGACAAAGAGATTGACTTCTTAGATGTGAAAGTTAAAGGAGACACCCCTGAACTAATTTCTACTTCATTGTATAGGAAGCCTATCAGGAAAATAATGTTTTACATAACAGTAGTATGCATCCTGGTTTTACAAAAGCAAATGTTTTGAAAGGACAGATAGTTCGTTGTATGTGGCTACACAATGATGATGCAACCTTATGTGAAGCACTGACTCTTCTTATGTATGAATTTAGTGAAAGGGGATACAAAATTAAAGATATTTCTGTTTGTACACCAGCACTGATTCACTTTATGTGGATTGGCAGTGGTCACCATCACATCACTTCCCTAGATCTGTAGGTGTTTCTGTTTGTGCACCAGCACTGATTCACTTTTTGTGGATTGGCAGTGGCCACCATCACATCACATTCCTATATCTATAGTTATTTCTATTTGTACACTAGCACTGATTCACTTTGTGTGGATTGGCAGTAGCTACCATCACATCACATCCCTAGATCTGTAGGTATTTCTGTTTGTGCATCAGCACTTATTCACTTTGTGTGGATTGGCAGTGGCCACCATCACATCACATCCCTAGATCTGTAGGTATTTCTGTTTGTGCACCACCACTTATTCACTTTGTGTGGATTGGCAGTGGCCACCATCACATCACATCCCTAGATCTGTAGGTATTTCTGTTTGTGCATCAGCACTTATTCACTTTGTGTGGATTGGCAGTGGCCACCATCACATCACATCCCTAGATCTGTAGGTATTTCTGTTTGTGCACCACCACTTATTCACTTTGAGTGGATTGGCAGTGGCCACCATCACATCACATCCCTAGATCTGTAGCTGCTTCTGCTTGTGCAACAGCACTGGTTCTCTGTGTGTGGTGAATATTCTTTTCTCTGTGGTTTTACAGCTATGGAGTTTGTATATATAAGTAAGGTGGTGAATCCCTGCAAAAGATTTTTATGTTGTATTTGTTTTGTTGAATATTTTCTATCAGTTGTGTTTCAGTGAAATGAGTTTTCAGTTATTTGTGTTCAGTGACTTGTGATTCAGGCTGTTTTAACTGAATGCCACCATGTCTGTTTGTCTGTAAAATGTAGAAATACCATGAGACAGCAGGCAAGCTATTTGAAATTGAATTTGGCATTTTTTTGTTTGGTGCCAAAAATGACTGTTAAAAACTGTTAAACATTTTTTTTAAATGTGCTTCAGCTTAATTAGAAGTAGGAACGTGCATCTAACAAGTGGCGCACACTTTTATAGGACTTGAAATAACATATCTTTTATATCCATATTATACCCTGGCAGATGTAAAATCTGTTGTTCAGATTCATGTAACATGTATCCATATTATACCTTAGTAAATATGTTGTTTCAAGAGAAAGTCTGCTGTTGTTAATGGTTGTAGATGCTGAAACCACCTCTGATAAGATCAGTTGGTAGTTTATGGAAAATACTCTCCTTAAAATGGGGATTCACATAGTAGTGATAGTAATGCATATTTACTAGTGATCAGAAGCATGTATTAAATCAGGGGAAGGTCTCCAATAACATTTCCTTGGAAAGGGGAGCTAGACAGGGATGCCCTCTATTGACACTTTAGTTTGCAATATATCTGGAACCTTTAGCAGAGCAAATAAGGATCGCTAACATTCAGGGCTACAACTAGCATGGGTTGCTGGAGAAGATATGACTGTTAGTGAATTATATTTATTTATTTATTTTGACCAGGTTAGTCCATTAGGCTTGTTGCTTCTTTTCAGGGGATACCTGAGGTGATATTTATATTACCCTTGGGGATCACTTCTGTGGCTATACTCGACAATGGCACAGGAAAATAATTTTCTTGGGTGGCAAAAGCCAGGGTACCTTTTTGGCTAGGCTTATATAAGCCCTACAGCCAATAGCTTAGTACCTACCTATGAACCTATGAACCTAAGATATTGAGAGGCAGAAGGATTTAGCATGGAAAGAAAGGGAAGGGAAATGCCAACCTTATTATAATGCTAGAAGAAAACATGGAAATGTTTTACCCATGGAAAATGTGAATACTATAATAACTTCAGGCACAGCAAGAAATGTAGAGAATAATATCCTGGCAGTACCACTGACTTTTGTTAGTAACATTAATATAGTTTGTGACATAGTCAGAAACAACTGGGATATCCTATCGAGTGTGAAAGAACTCGATGGAATAATAGGAGAAACACCATCCTTCTAATTTAAAAATAATAAGTCCCTTAAAAGACAATTATGCTACAAAAAATAGATGAGCCAAAGTATGTAATGTCTGATAGGATGGGCATGTCTGCCTGCAGGGGATGCACAGCATGCCCATTCATTTTTGGTGGGGGACAATAACTGTATTCATTGATAAAGGCTGAATAGCCGAAACCGGTCTGTATTTGAAGGAATTATAAATAAATAATCATTATTTCTTCATTACTGCGTGTTCACTATCGTTTTTTGCTGGTCGTTGTTGGTTTACATTGTTGGCTTGACCCTGCATGCCATCCTTGCGGAGCGTATGGTTGTTTGCTTACCTGAAATACAATATTGATATATTTTCTGATGTTCTTTGGAAAATGAGTAATATAATTTACCAATTTATTCAAGGTAGATTAAAATAATACTTTTTTTGACAATGATACCTCATCATGTCATTTTTAAAGATAGCCCCATTGAAGACAGCAGTCTGTGTCAGCAATGTCAGTGCACCTGCCTCCAATAAGTAAAGTGTTGCATTTCGGTAGGAAAAAATTAGAAATACTCACATGCATTGTATGATCATAGCCTAACAACAGAAAATTTAGTTAGGAATTTGGGAATCTAATCAAAAAATTATTTAAGCTTTGAGGTCCATATGAAAAGAGTACTCAGTAAACCCTAAGGGGTGGCAAAGAACATTTTAAGTAGCATCTTCAGAAGAGGTGCTACTGCCCTTATTTCCAGTTTATAAATCAACTATAAGAGCACTTATTGAGTACTGTGTCCCCTTTTGTATTTACAATCAGGCACAAATAAAAAAAATTGAGAAGGTCCAGAGATTATTTACAAGACAGATATCCAGCGTGAGACACATGCTATATTGACAGAGTAAAACTTTTAGAGATCTTTTTTTCTGCTAGTTACAGATAGTTAAGAGGAGATTTGATAATGATGTTTAAAAGTTATAAAAATGGGGTACTACCATCAACACTGGAGGCTGAATTTGTTCGACATTCTTTAAAAACTTGGAATAATTCTCATTTAGTTTATTCATTCCCTTTAGGGGCTTTATTATGCAACTTCTTTTTTGCCTTAGGGTGGGTAGACTATGGAATGCTCAACCAGTAAATGTAAGAGGAATAGATAGTTTAGTTATATTCAAATAATTGTTAGAAAGATGGTTTAAAGAAAGAGCGCATAGTTCAGATTCTAACAGTTTCAAATTCTTGAATAGCCAGTAATATTGGCACTGAATTTGTCCCAACAGCATTAAATGCTGAAAAACTCTCTCTCACCCTTTCAGTCTGAGGAAATTATGTAGAACCCGGTCTTTCAAAAAATGTACATCTTAAATAAGTTTTGCAGACGCTTAACATGGACTTTGCAGTTTTTATGATCAACATTATCTCTGGCAAATTTCTCCAGTTTAAGTGGCCACCAACAATTTTTTTTTTTTTACTAAGGTTGAGGTATTATTTAGTTTGTGACATAGTCAGAAACAATTGGGATATCCTATCGAGTGTGAAATAACTCGATGGAATAATAGGAGAGACACCATCTTTCTCTTTGAAAAATAATAAGTCCCTTAAAAGACAATTATGCTAAAAAAAATGGATGAGCCAAAGTATGTAAAGTCTGATAGGATGGGCACGTCTGCCTGCAGGGGATGCACAGCATACCCATTCATTTTTGGTGGGGGACAGTCAAAACACCCTATCAGAGGTTTCTCCATTGATACACACTTCTGTGCTGACTGTCACACTGCTGATATAGGATACTTTAGTTTCTGCACAAAGTGTCCTGCCTATTATATAGGTAAAAGAAACCGATTATTGAAGGACAGAATTTTAGAACATATGAGAGATATCAGAAACCAAAAAGAAAGCAATGCATGTGATGCAAGAAGGGAACACACACACTTTTAAGTTCCTGGTTCTCCATATTGTCCATAGAAATAAAAGAGGTGGAAATATTACTAACAATACTGAAGCTTTGGAACAAGAATGGATTATTAAGTTCCAAGCAGACAAACCACCTGGCCTAAACTCCAAGGTTTCTTTAAAATAATTTCTTAGAAACAGAGCTTTGAAGCACTGATGCTCTAGTTATTTAGTATTTTTTATGCTTTTTATATAACTTTTAATATTGTAACTAGAAAATTTTAGAAATGTACCCCACATTCTATACAGCCTCTACGTGTTTTTTATATATATTTATATATATATATATATATATATATATATATATATATATATATATATATATATATATATATTTTTTATACCTTAAGAATTATTATTTGGTGTATTGACTTTAACATGGAATTGATTGGTTGACACCATGATGCATCACCATTTAAATGAAGTTTTAACTGCTATAATTTGTCTGATGAAGCAGAGAGGACTCTGCAAAAGCACTTACATTTTTTCTAAATAAAGAGTTACGTGCCGTGTGTATCCAGTGAGTTTTATTTTACTTATTGTTTCTGTTATTCTACCTGATTCACTAGATGGTTTGGCAAAACATCTTTGAGGTCATTTAAAAGACTTGATAAACACTTCCTGAATCATGCCCTTTGCTTCCTGACTACTGCAATTATTTTCTTCCTGGTGTATCTGTAGATATCAGTTATAGCCATAGACCTACCCTTTCTAGCACTGTATGGAAGACCTCTTTATTTAAGATAATGACTTTCAACAGTGGAGTCAGTCAGCAAGTCCTGTGATTACCTATGGCTAGTTAAAATATATTAGGAATGCAGAACAGACGGTTGCAATGCTTAGTGTGTTATGTAGACCTGAATATTTGCTTCGTAGCTGTAGTATTATCAAAGTTCTGTCAAAATAATTGTTTTAAGTGCAAACCTAAATTTGCAATGATTTCCAAAATATGTGTTTCCAGAAATATGAGATTTCAACATTGTTCTACATCTTCACATTTAACAGTCACATGTCCTAAAATTAATCTTGGCTAATCTATGATTAACATCTGCTGTTGTACTATGGAATGGAACTTAACATCCATTGTTTTATTGCTGAATTTATTTATTGGTTGCTCTTCCTCTATACTGATCTATAAATCATAGGCTTGGTACCTTAAAAAACCTGGCCTTACCTGAAATACAATATTGATATATTTTCTGATGTTCTTTGGAAAATGAATAATATAATTTACCAATTTATTCAAGGTAGATTAAAATAATACTTTTTTTGACAATGATACCTCATCATGTCATTTTTAAAGATAGCCCCATTGAACACAGCAGTCTGTGTCAGCAATGTCAGTGCACCTGCCTCCAATAAGTAAAGTGTTGCATTTCGGTAGGAAAAAATTAGAAATACTCATATGCATTGGATGATCATATCCTAACAACAGAAAATTTAGTTAGGAATTTGGGAATCTAATCAAAAAATGATTTAAGCTTTGAGGTCCATATGAAAAGAGTACTCAATAAACCCTAAGGGGTGGCAAAGAACATTTTAAGTGGCATCTTCAGAAGAGGTGCTACTGCCCTTATTTCCAGTTTATAAATCAACTATAAGAGCACTTATTGAGTACTGTGTCCCCTTTTGTATTTACAATCAGGCACAAATAAAAAAAATTGAGAAGGTCCAGAGATTATTTACAAGACAGATATCCAGCGTCACATGCTATATTGATTAAAACTTTTAAAGATCTTTTTTTCTGCTGGTTACAGATAGTTAAGAGGAGATTTGATAATGATGTTTAAAAGTTATAAAAATGGGGTGCTACCATCAACACTGGAGGCTGAATTTGTTCGACATTCTTTAAAAACTCGGAATAATTCTCATTTAGTTTATTCATTCCCTTTAGGGGCTTTATTATGCAACTTCTTTTTTGCCTTAGGGTGGGTAGACTATGGAATGCTCAACCAGTAAATGTAAGAGGAATAGATAGTTTAGTTATATTCAAATAATTGTTAGAAAGATGGTTTAAAGAAAGAGCGCATAGTTCAGATTCTAACAGTTTCAAATTCTTGAATAGCCAGTAATATTGGCACTGAATTTGTCCCAACAGCATTAAATGCTGAAAAACTATCTCTCACTCTTTCAGTCTGAGGAAATTATGTAGAACCCGGTCTTTCAAAAAATGTACATCTTAAATAAGTTTTGAAGCCGCTTAACATGGACTTTGCAGTTTTTATGATCAACATTATCTCTGGCAAATTTCTCCAGTTTAAGTGGCCACCAACAATTTTTTTTTTTACTAAGGTTGAGGTATTATTTATAAAAATGACAGTATTCTGTTTTTGCAGCTTCTGAAGAAAAAAAAAAAAAACAATAACGAAAGTCTCATTTCTTTCATTTTTTTTTTACTTTCAGAAACATGGACTCATGAAAACCTCTAAATGTTTTCCATCATCCAATATCTTACTGTTTTCTCAGTGTTCCAGAATTCATATATGTTCAGTTTATTTATGAAGAAACATTATAGTGATGATATTTACTATGATGAAAAGAGATACTGCCAGCACAGCTAGCTGGAATTTTGTAAATAATTATATGTCATTGGTGAATATTGAAATGATTTATACAAGATGGTTGTGTTAGATGCTTGATGTATTAGAACTATATGTCAAGTGCATATCAAACTGCTTGTACATACGCATGTGTTGAAAAGGTATTTGTAGAGTACTGTGTTTGAAATGTAACCACAGTGTGTCCTAGTGGAAGAGAACAAAAATGTGCATGCAATATTGTAACTGTTTAAATGTATATATTTTAACAGTGGAAACTAGATAAACTCAGTACACAGCAAGTGGCTTCCATGTACACAAGTCCCTTTAATTCCATTAAAAAAAGTTGGTAAAACACTTAAAAAAACACAAAATAAAAGCTAAATGGTTGAGTGCTTTCATCTGTTAATTCAACATCTTCAGAACTGCTAGCTGCTAACATAGTAAGCTTAAAATAGGTTTTCAAAAACACACACCTCTCAAGAATAACCAATCAAATCTAACATTCAGATAAGGAGTACATACACCCTATTAAAAATCTACTAACAGTAATATAACCAATGACCATGATACTTGTGATAACCAATGAGAAAAGCAACTATGGCAATTCAACCAATGGTAGCAGTGATAAAAACAATTATACAGATGAACAATACATAAACCCCATAGGTTACATCTTACCCAATCAAAGGTCCAGAATAGTGAAATGGGCCAATAGTAAAAAAGGCCACAAGGACCAATAATATGGGCAACAGTAAAACTTTACCTGATGGCAATAAAATCAACTGAAAAAGTCAAACAGGCTGATGAGATTTGAATTCATAATCCCTGGTTTACGAGACTAGTGATCTAACCCCTGAGCTACAGTGTCAAAGTTTACTAGATTGTAACTTCAACTCAATAAAAATCGAAATGTTCTTATTCAAACCATGGAGGTTACTGGCATCCAACTTTAGCTGCCAAAATAATTCATGATTC
The DNA here is from genome assembly GCF_019279795.1 of Protopterus annectens. Taxonomy (NCBI): domain Eukaryota; kingdom Metazoa; phylum Chordata; order Ceratodontiformes; family Protopteridae; genus Protopterus; species Protopterus annectens. The sequence continues at coordinate 183,132,476 of NC_056739.1, read as the reverse complement.
AAAAGTCTTGTCTGCCAATCACCCACAAAGGCTTCCTCATTAATCTGTTAAATCACAGAGAAAATAAAGAGCCAAAAATCAACACATAAAATGGAATGCTTAGCTAAAGCACTTTTACTGTCATTCTGTTGGATACTGTAGTTGTGTTGATATATTCTACAATTCAAGGCATTATCAGTTTTCCCCACATAGAACATTGAACAGGTGGAGGTAAGCCACTCTCTCTGACAGGCAATTAAACCTTTCACCTCTCGAGCTTTTAACAATTATTTTGTAAATTTGCAGACTGTATTCAGTTTCAATAAACCTACACTGTTTCCACATTCCACAGTTCTTTGTTGTCACAATACCATTCCTCTCTTGACATACCAGTGGTTTCTCTAACACCCATTGTTACAGGCACTAAAGTAGCTGATAAAGAGTGAATGGTGGCAGTAGAAACTACCTTATAGTCTGGGCAGAAGGGGGCAGAGCTAGTAAACCACTGCCAGCCACCTCAGGTGGGTGTGTGTGTTAGCTACTTTCCCAGGGACACAACGCACCTGTAGGACAGAGAGGGTGATAAAGCTCTTAGCTTGGTCACTCAGCTGAGATCTCACCTCTATAGCTGTGCCAGTGGGGAGTCTTACTGGGGATCTCGAGAAAGAGTGAGAAACCAGCCTTGGACTGACTCAGGTCTCTATGTGTTCTTAAGGGAAATTGCACTTGATGGAGAGTGCTGCATTTGGAAACACTGTGTGTGTACCTGTTATCCTCCCAGTGTACATCCCCCACTGTTGCCAGTGGTGAGGATTGAGGTTCCTTAATTACTGCTCCAGTGGCGGGTCATCACATTTACCATAGGTGTTACACAAGAATTTACTGTTGACTGATCAGTTTTAATGACAGGGAAGAAGCCCGAGTCGCACAATGTCTGAGTAAAGAAGGAATATGCCTTGAGTAACGCCCATCTATTGCAGGTGTTACAGCTATTATAATGACATTTTTTTTCTCTTTTTTTTCCCTTGTTTTAGTTTTTCACCTTTTATACTGAGCCTCCTTAATTACACATTTGACAGTACTTGAACATTATGAAATTTTGTGCAGATAAATAGCTTTTCTGTCTTATTGTACTATCCAGCAACTTTGATAAGAACAGTTTTAAGCTTGTTTTAGCATTTGTGAATTTGTTTTATGCAGTGACAGTACTGTGTCCAGGAAAAAATGCCACTTATTTAGGTTTGAGGTATCTTCTGCTACAAATATCTGCCAAGTTAGTTGGCAGTATTTGTTATACTGATTTATTAACTAGTTAAGTAAGACTACATAACGTCTGGCATAGTATAATAGTATAAACTGTTATAATTCAGTATAAGAGATTTTCATCAGAATACAATGTTTTCAAGGTATCCTTTTTTTCCCTTAGTTTGCCAACATTATGTATATTATTTATGTCAATGTCATTTTAAACTCAGGAGTCAGATCCATCTGCTTCAAAGCTTGCAGACCCATTTAATGTTATATTTCAGTACCCACCACAACTTTCTTTTGGCACCACAGCTTTTTGCTTGTCCATGCTCTCTAACAGATTCACACAACTACTGATGTTCAATACTTCAGGCTTCCTTTTAACCTAAAATACCAAACTACTTGGACTCATCTTCTTGCTTTGACTTCATACATTTTTACTTAAATCTAATTTCTGACTCTGACTTCATTATTACCTATTGACCCAAGCTAAACGTTTCAGACAAAATATCAGGGAGAAGAGGGCTGTAAAATGTACAACAAATACAGACCACAGATCATGCAGTGAATTATTAGTGTCACATATTATTACAGTTAATAATTCTGCACTGTGCAGTTAACATTCATGCAGTACAACAATGTGCTCTGTCCACTCAAGCCAGATGACAGTGTGCAAACTAAACTTTTTTTGTCTTTACGTGAATAATTATTTTCTTCACTTAACCCAGGACCTTCAGAATGTCTGTCTGAAGATACTGCTAGTTGTATCACTGAAACAAGTGGAGGCCTATGATTCACTAAGCATATTAAATATATTAATGTGTGTCCCAGTACACATTCCAGTGGTCAAAGGATTACGTATTACCACAACCACTGGAAAACTGCAGGCAAATACTGCAACAATTGCAGAGAAGTGTCTGGGGAATTGTGGAGAAACTTTGGGAAAGTGTCAGCAGGAATGCATGCATAGTGTACGTCGTTCAGTTGGGATTATTACAGTTACAAAGGGTATAAGAGTATTCAGGATTAGCATCAGGATACTGACATGTACAGGAAGTGAAACAGTAAGTAGGAAACAGGAGTGTAGCCAGAACTACACATTTTGTACTCAAGCCTAATGTTGTTGACCCCATCCCCTGCCTGTCATTTAAAAATGTACTCAACCCTCAAAATGGTACCCCAGACATATAGAAAGGGGACATACTGTTTTCAGCTGTTATCATTTATAACCATAAAAAGCTATTTTAGAGGCGTTTTTCTTTCATACAAGCGTTCTTTGTGTACCTCTATACTGAAAATGATAGTTTACACAGTCTAAGCATTCGATACTTTTTGAGTATTGAAGTTTCCAAGAGATGCACATAAAAATGTACTCTTTTGAGTACACTGAGTAGCTACACCCATGGCAGACAATAGGAGTTATCCCTCCATATATATGCAGGTGTAGGTGAAGAGACTGTATGTGGATTGCTGTGTAAAATTCTAGCCATCCAACTCTGCAAAGGGCACAGTGTGAGTCTGTTTGTTTCTACTTCAAATGATCAGAATGAAATTGTTTGGAAATCACTTCTGCCATCGCAATCAGGTGAAATACAATGGCACAAATCAAAAACATTTTTTTCCAGGAGGCAAGCTATCTCCACCCATCCATGTGAGGAGCAATTCCCCAACCTCCCTTCAACAATACCCACCTCCATGGTCACACAATACTGGGTAAAGGAGAAACTCCTTCAAAAAGTGTACTGCATTCTCAAGCAGTACATATTTTTAGGGATTATGCAGAAGTCTGCTCTGTTTAAATATCTTATTTGGTCATGAAGTATGTAAACAGAACCTGAAGAAATCAGGCTTCACTTACAGCTTTAACATAATATTCTATATTATCAGACACAGTAAAATGAAAGCAGGGTAAAGCAAGGTAACACTTACATGTGCACTCTTGTGAAAAGGAAAGAGTAAATAAACACTTACATACTTCATGGAAATCAGATGAAAATGAAAGAGAAATACCTTTCTTCAGTATAGACAGTCCAGTAATAAGGTTAGGGAGCATTCTACTTTTCAATAAGACGATGCTGGATGCATGTGACAACTTCCCAAAGAAAAATGCAATGCAAAAACAACTCAGAGAATTCAAGAATGAATGAGCCAAAGGATTACAATGATATTCTTGTGGCTGACGAGAAGAACTGCATTTTAAGTTACCTAGGATTTGCAGTACTCAAAGGAAGGAAAAGGGGCCTTATCTGTGGGCTGAGTTGCTCTCATCTGTTGTTATAGTCTGATGCGTGATGTTAGTGGGGTGCATAGCAAATAACAGCTACCTGATAGTTTGCAGATTACTAACAGAGTTAAACATTATTATCTGTACTGGGACTAGTCATTTTAAATCTTTTTCTTCACAATGCTGCCGAAGATTTTTTTTTAGTTTTTGCTGATGACACAAAATTATGCAAAAAGGGTAATAAATCAGTACAAATTACAAACTCTAAGTCAAATAAATGATGGCAATGAGACACATTTTACAGCAAGACTATACAGCCTCAAAAAAGTCTTCTTCACTGAATTATGTATATGACTTTGTATTCCAAGACCTGTAATTGTAAGTCCCAGAATTACAAAACAAAACAAAACATTAAAACTAAAGAACAATGAATATGGATGAGTGCTGTTCTTCTTTAAACTTATTTTTTTTGAATAGAATAAGACCCTGGCACCCCACAAATGTGGGGGACTGTACCCCAACATGCTTGAAACTTATATACAGGCCAACCTCAAAATTACCATATTATATACAAAAGATAACAGTAGCAGTTAAACTGAAACGTATTTAGCTTATGCTTCTGAAACATGCTTTAATAACAAATCAGGTGTTTAAACCAGATCCACCAGAAAAAATGCATTACTGTTTAGTCTCACCAAACAGCAAAGTATCCAAATTATCATCTCCAATAGTTTGGGTAACAGTAAGCAAAACCTGAAATAGAAACTCATATACAAGTTTCACCCCATTTGCACATTTAAATAAAGCATTCATAGTATTATCCCTTTTATTGTCCCTTAAATTTTCCATTATTTTATTACATAATTATTATATATATATATATATATATATATATATATATATATATATGTGTGTGTGTGTGTGTGTGTGTGTGTGTGTGTGTGTGTGTGTGCACGTACGAGCAATGTTTTACAAATACCAACTCCTTCAGACACATTTAGTATGATTAATGCACAAAAAACTATAGAAAAGATGAACTTGACAGGAATGGACACTTGGAGTAAAACAGGGAAGCTTAAATTTAGTGTAGAAAATGCACTGCTCAGAAGCTGCCCACTGTTGCTGCCAATAATATGGCATAGTGTAGAACATGGCTGTTTTATAGAATGTCTCCCATCCTAACAGCCTGGCAGGCAGAGTCTGTTTCTCATGCCACATAGTGTACCATTTGGACAGCCTCCCAGTTCTTTCCACAGCTGACTGGAACCAAGCGCTAAGGTCACCACCCATCACCTGTCAGAAAATGAGACAAACACCTCAACTGCAAGCCAATGGAGTAGATCCAGAGCTCTGATTACAGTAGATATCTGCCAAAGACATCAGGCACTAATACAAACAATTTTGATATGTGCGTACAGATTACAGTATCTGTTACTCATGAATAGACAGAAACAGTGTGTTCTGTGTTTCCATGTTCAGAGATATGCATCATCTACTGCAACATTTTTATGAGTCATTTTACAAGTTAGTCATTTTACTGCAGTACACAGTAACAAAAAAGCCAGATGTAGCCATCAACAGGGATCCAAAGGTATACTTATAAATGTGTCTTGCTTTCTGTGGTATACATTTTAGCTAATAATTGCTGACGTATCATATAAGGTGTACAGAACATGAGAACCAATAGAAAAATAGGATAAGGAGCTGGCTGGGTATTTTGCTAAAATTACAAAAAGTATCAAGGAAGAGTAAATGATTCAAGTGGATACATGTTTTTTTCAGGGTTTAAGCAAAATGGAAAACCTGAAGCGCAGGGAACTGTAGAAAGAAGAAACCCTATTTTCAGAATTATTAGATCTTTACATAGAAACATGGCATTGGTACTTCTGACACGTATTTAATTGTTAATATTCAGACAAAAGCAATAGACTGGTGGATGGCTGTAGGTCTCACTGCAACAATGGTCAGACAGGCCATATTGTGGGAGAAAGATGAGTGTGTAAAAATGTCCAAATATGGCTTATGCTCAGGATACTACATGTTTAAGGCCACAGGTTGGATAAGTAGCAGTTTGTAAGGCATATAAAATGGGGGAAAAAATCTCCCAGAGTGTAAAGGTCCTGTGTGCTAGTTGTCTCCCCTCAGCTCGTCGGGATGTTGAATGAGTAAAAAACAGGCAATGGAGCATATGTGTCTGGGCCTGATACCAGTAGTGTGGCTAAAATGTAACAAAAATAAAGTATAGAAGTACAGTGATGGACTGTTGCATGTACACTACAAGATTAGTTTTGCTTATTTTGCTTACATTAGACACTGTATAAGCGTACAATATATTTTAGCATATTTACTCTACATAATTATAGAATATATTTCGTCATATTTACGCTACATAATTCTTCTGCTTCATTATCATTCAATATATGGCTGACATATACATCTAGCCCTCAGCAGATACAAACAACACAGTCAGCTCTTAGGGCAGGATGCCTGTATACTTTTCAAAAAGGCTGGTGAGACAGCAGCATTCCAATAACACATTCATCAAACAAGGGCTAAGTTTCAATGACAATTGCTCTGGACCTAGAAAATCAACCATCTACTGCAGCCCGAATATCATTAGGGAAAGGTATTCTACAAGATCTCTGCCACCCGATCTAAAAAAAAAAATAATTCCCTGCAAACAATCATATATAGAACTTACATTTCTTCTTTAAGAACCCACTCTGTGTGCATTACATTTCTTCTTTAAGGATGCACTCAGAGTGTGTCCTTAGTAGCATCTGTGTATGCATCTTTAGTATGACCCATGAATTTTATGCTGTAGATTAGTGAAGAACTAAGAAACAAGCAGAGTGTGTATGTGTATGAAATGAACTAGTTATGGGTGGCAGGTTAGTTAATTTAACCAGGCTCAAACTCTGTACCTTAGCTGCAGGAGACAAGAACTTGAATCCTCTGCACCAGCTACCAGACTATGAGTTTCAGTACTTTCTCAAGGAATTGTGAGCTTCAATACATTTTCAGGGAATTGTGAGCTCTAAGAGAAGAGAAATTTAAAATTTACTGCTGCTCATGTTAAATCTATTCTCAACGTACAACTGTTTTGTTTAGCAAATGGTCATTACTGTTTGTGCAGAATGCTTGCTCTTGGTGCAGAAGTCTGTGGGTTCTACTCCCACACCATGTAGATGGATTGTTGATACTGTGTTGTGCTTTCAGGGAGGTGCTGCAGTTCTGAATGTGTCCTCCTTTGGATAAGATGCCTTGTAACTGATACTCTATTGTCAGTTTGCCATCCATTCCCTATTGCAATATTAGCAGCTTACCATTTTTTTAATGTAACATAGGCAATGTATTCTTCAAGGGCAGAAGACGCTGAGTTTGCAGATGAAACACTGAAATATAAATTTGTTTGCTAATAGCACCCTCTTCATTAGTTACAGATTCATTTAATGTTGAATTATTCAGATAACTTACTTCTGCAGTGATTGTGTGTATTGACTCATATTGTTGACAGGTAATGACAGAAGTATGAGGGGCCTTTTATGGTTGAAATATTCTGAAATGGCCAGTGTTGTCACTATTGGTTCATATGTTTCATTTCATTGCTTACTGGAAACATTTTTAAAACTACAAATTTAAAACACTCTAACAAGTGGTGCTGTATTAAACAAAGAATATAATTTAATACAATTGGTTCATGCATTTTGTTTCATTGCTTACTGGAAAAATATTCAAAACTACAAATGTAAAAAAACTTTAACAAGTGGTGCTGTATTATCAGGAAGGTGAATCAAAGAACACATGCATGTGTGCATGGTCCTAAAAATGTATGCAAGAGACATATGGTTTGAAAACAGCCCAAAGGTAAACTTAATTCATCTCTGGTCAAATACTTTTTCTTTGAATATGAGTTTCAGTGTCATTTCAATGAATGTGAGTTTCAAGGGCAGAGAAGTTTACTGTTAATGCTAAGTCTGTTTTCATTGTGATGATATTGTTTTGTTTATCAAATTTAAATCAGTATTTGTGCTTTAAAATTTGAAATAAACGTTTTAAATTAAATCTAAATATCTGTAACCATTGCAGATGTACAGAAGAAAATAATATGCACAATGACAGGTTTGAATGGTATTTATGGTAACTGGGTGGAATAGCCAAGTAATGGAACACTGGAATGACTGCAGGGGGCTTGGTGGTAGCTGGGGGGGGGGGGGCTATGGGGGATCCAGTCCATTACCTTGCCCAGGGCTCCATTTCACCATGTTCCATCTCTGCCTCAGAATGCTATCTCCCTAAAAATCATCAAAGCTTGAAGAGCTTGTCTTGTGTTATGGTCTAAAATCTGGTAATTCATCCTAGTTGCCAACAGGAATTTAAACTCCTTCATCTGAATCTTAAAACATGCTCACAGAGCAAAGCCACTTACAAATAATTCCAGCATGAGGCAATAACACAGTCCCTAGTTGACAATATAAAGGGCTCTGACCCTAACACTACAGTGCTAGACTGAGCCCATTCAGAGGCCTCTTTCTTATACTTCACTACAGCAACAGTACACATTGCCGGCCTTGTAAATACATATTTATATTGTCCAAGCACATACATCCTAATCTCCCTAACCTACTCCAGTACAGCAACAGTGCATGCAGCAGGCCTTGCAAATTCATATTTCGATTGTCCAAGCACAGACAACCTAATCTCCCCAACTTACTGTAAATTCATCTTTCTATTGCCCAAGCACAAACAACTCAATATCCCCAACTTACTTTAGTACAGCAACAGTGCACGCAGCAGGCCTTGTAAATACATGCTTCTATTGTCCAAGCACAGACAACCTAATCTCCCCAACTTACTTCAGTACAGCAACAGTGCACGCAGTAGGCCTTGTAAATACATATTTCTATTGTCCATTTAAGCTACTTATCCCCTTCTAGTACCTCACTGTATTGTACTGTTTAAACTATTAAACCTACTTCTAATTAGTGCAACCAAATTACTATTCCATCACTACTTCTCTTTCAACACTCAGACTTGCTTATCTCCTCTAATACCTCACTCTTGTTTTGCTTAAATTACTCCTACCTATACTATATACCACTATTCGATATGTAAAGTCTCAATACAAGGCTTGTAAATTTAATGTTTTTGAATATAAATACAAATTTTGTTATACTGACTATTATGATATGCATTTATTGAAACTACATTATAAAATATGTTATTGCAGATACCGATTGAATTAAATATTATACCTTGGAGCTTTTTCCTGAGCCTCCACTGAAAAAGGGCACCTGTGCCCAGTCGGACCCTCCTGGTAAACAAATGCCAATAAATAAATAAATAATACATTAACCAATATTGTTCTGCACCCATATTTACTTTTTCAATTCATCTTTTAATTTCCTTTCAGTTCTTTCATTATACACTGGAAGTTGACTTTATTCCACAGTTATAATAGCCTACATTGCAGAACTTTACTGTTCACTTCTACTTGATTGTGTACCGGCAAGTTCTATCTACAGAAAAACTCTACTTTCCCTATGGTCCTAAATTGGATTAAGTAGGCAATCAAAGATTGAATGTAGAAATTTCATCAATCACACTTTCATGATCAGTATTCTTTAAAGGATGAGTCTTGTTCAATCGACTCCATCTCTTTCATTCAAGTTTGTTAATACTACATCCAGAGTGTTATTACTATTTTGATAGCATTTTCAGTTAGTTGTCAAACAAAAGATCTCATGAAATTCAACATTTATCTATCCTCTATTCCTTTCTTTATATGGTGCTTAGTTTTCCGACTTTTGTTTAGGCAGGGTCACATCTGTTTACAATGATTGAGCTCTGAATATACAAGCTACCAGAACTCTTCCTTGTTCTGACTTCTTAACACTGGGGTCTATAACTAAGGTCTTTATATGGCAAATGATGCAGTTCTTCTTTCAGACAAATTCTTAGTTCAGCACAACAAAAAGGATGATTTCAGTCTAACAAAAAAAAACTACAGCCATCCTAATGTGAATGAGCAGAGAGAAACCCAGAGTATGAAAAATGAGCCAATCAGTAAAGTAACCAGGATGGTTTAAACATGACCACAAACTACAATGGATAGATAACCATAATGGTTCTCCAAGGTCTGGTGATGAAGACGATGAAATAAAAGGAGTTCCAAGACAACTATATTGTGTAGGTAGATTCAGATTCTGAACTTAGACAAATCCCTTCCACAAACACAGTGGTGACACACAATATTATTCACAGTGGCTGAGGATGCCCTCCCCACCCTAGAAAGTCGCTCTGTGAAGGGTGAAGTATGTTATTAAATCTGAAGGATAAGTAAAGTACTGAAATTGTTATAGAAGTAATAGTATATTATTAAATGTAAAACAAAAATTATGACTGAAATAAATACCCAAGTTAAGACTCGGTTTGTAATATGAGAAGATCATGCAGCAATCCTATTAAGCAGAAACACATTACATGCATGAATTTTAGCAATTCTGTAGGAAATTGTAAATGTATGCAGTGATTGTACCTAAATGGCATTACCATTGTTACATTATTGACCTGGAAGTAATTGTAACACATCTGGCATTATTTCTGTGTGGGCATTTGGAAATGGAAGCCTTTCTGGCCAGGTCATTGTAATGTGTAACACAGTAAACAGATGCTTGAAAATGTTCTCTGCACACTGGCATCATTTGTTTATCCACATGGGTATAATGGATGGACCCTATTTTCATTTCGTGGACCCTGTTTTCACAAAAACTCACCAAGGCGACACTGATATATAGACTGTATTTATATAGCATATATCATGGACAGAAGTAGGTCAAAAACGGAAAAAGATAGGTGGGCGCACAAGACCCAGGATAAAAAAAAATGTGTCCAATCCTGGTAGGCACACTGGTGCCAGGACTGGAAAAGATGACAGTGTAGAATCCTGGACATATGGAAACATTACTACAATGGGGCCAGGCCAGGCCCAGGTGGAGGATGGCTTCCCTGTTGTAGAAGGAAGTAGCAGTCCCAAAAACTGATAGGCCAAAGAAGATCCATAAAGACGATAAAGTGGACTGTTGAGGATAAGAAAGAAAGAAATTAGGTATTGTTATTATTATGCAAAATGCCCAGAATTTCCAGACATAAGATATAATTATTATGCAAAACGCCCAGAATTTCCAGACATAAGATATACAAAATGATTAAGAGAGAAATTAGAGGAAAGAAAAATACTTCCGCAAGAAAAACTGTCAGAAGCATCAAACGAAAATTTCTGCTCATTAATGCAACAGATTTGTGAAAAACAGTATATGGATCAAGAAACCTTGATCTGTTTGGAAAAAGAAGCATCTGAGGAAATGCAAAAATATAAACAACACAACCTAGAGATATTTGAAAAGTATAAAAAAGAAATATGGACATGGGAAAGAAAGAGAGATTTGATATGGTGCAGTATTTATGCAAAGGAGAAAGCCAAATTAATCAATGTAAAAAAGACAGCCCCAACTATATTCAAAGAGAAATACAGGCAAATGCATCCAGATATGGCAAATTTCACAATAAAAAATAATATCACAAAGATAGAGCATAGAAATGAAGATTAGTAAAGTAGAAGTTAAAAAAATAGAAGTTGAAGTTACAGAGTGCCTGCGAAATGAAGGATTTGGTGTAGAAGGTCTAACACAGGTTACATCACAGCAGGATGGAGTGAGTCCCCAAAGCAGGGAGAAAAAGGAAGATCATGAAACATCTGAAGAAGAAATATGGACATGGGAAAGAAAAAGAGATTCAATATGGTGTAATATTTATGCAAAGGAGAAAGCAAAACTAACCAATACAAAAAGAGCAGCACCAAAGATATTTGAAGAGAAATACAGGCTAAGGAATCAAGACATGGAAAACTTTACAATACAAAAAATAAGAAGACAAAGAGGAAAAGTAGAAAAAGTGAATTAGTAATGGAGAAGTCAAAGAAATACAAACTGGGGTTATGGAGTAACTGCAAATTGAAGGATTCAGCGCAGATAATCTAATTCAGAAAACATCACAACAGGATAGAGCACACAAAACCAGTATAAACATTCACTTGAAGCTAGACGGCAAGGAAAGGAACAGGAAACTGTGGAAACTCTGATGCAGTCAATGCTGAGGAGTGATAGGCCAGTGAGTTCCCGTGTGACACAGCAATGGATGGCACAGGATGAAATTGAAGAGAATGTGTTACAGGAAGATGCTATAGAACTTTCTATAGAATACCTGACATCCACAGACATTATTAACCAAACAGACCATAATCAAATACCTTAATATAAAGCTAGAGCTCCATCCTTATTCAGTGTCATGTATACACTTTCAAGTTGTCAAACAGATATCAGAAGTAGGGGAAGATAGTAGTATATATCAAGGTAAGTACAACTGCAAAGTGCCAAAGTGGTAGCAGCCCTTCACATTTTTACAAATCGTTTTTTCCAGTTTAATAAATCTTCAACCTATAGAATATTAAATGTAACATGGTGATGGAAATCACTTGCTTTCTCTTAGAAAGCCATCAACTGTATTTAATAAATAGTTACATCATAAAATATCAACCAAAGTATGAAATTACAACTCACTGGTTTTCTTTTATAAAGCCATCATCTGGAACTCCTGACTCACATGCCCCATGTAATATAAACCTGTAAATACATGTCAATCTATTAACTCTCTAATCTGGTTTAAAAACAAGTTTTAATAATGTTGATGTAAACAAGCCACAATCCACAATCCACAACGTAAAGCTTTTCGTTTGGCCTCCATTTGTATTATATCTCAACCCTAAATTAAAAAAAAAAATGTTGTAGTACTACTGGAGATGGTAATAAAAAAAAAAAATAGTACCTACCCAATTTAAATATTGTTCGCATACACAGTATTGTTTTTAAATTGTATTGTTTACCAATTGATATTGTAGTGGCACTATTCATGAAATCCTGTACTTAAATTGTGTTAGAATATCTTTTTACTTGTTTATTTTTGTATTTTTTTTTTTTATATATTATTTTATAACTTTTGAGTACATAATTAAATGAATACAACCACATAATTGATTTTATTTGAAAGTGATTGGTCAGAAATGTATCAAAAATTTAATGAAAAATAATGAATATGATGGTGGGACCTAGTAAATTCAAAATATTGTGTTTTAAAATTGTATAATATAAAATCCTTGATGTTGAATAAATATATATATATATATATATATATATATATATATATATATATATATATATATGAAATCATGTGAAATATCTTTATAATATACCATAATTTATAACATTATATGTATATATGTCTTAAATAAATAGTAATAAATATTAATGAATACAAATAAATACATGCACTATATATATATATATATATATATATATATATATATATATATGTTGAATTCACATCCATCTCAAAGTTATTTTAATGTTTCAAAAACATATCTACAATATTTACACTTTCCACACCTAAATGTTCTTCCGTTTTTTATATTCATACCTTTTCTATAGATGATAGTTGGTTTTCATGTTTTGAATGAACTGAACTCTTGTATTTCTGTTCTTTATTAATGTTAAAATTATTAATTATTTCATTTTCTTGAGTCATTTGCCTTCCTATTTCATCTTGTTGGTTATAGATTAACATGGAGGTGTGACTAGGTAATCTGGGTACCCTAATAAAACATCTAGGTAAGGAATCATTTCTTCTTTCTGAGAAGGTTTTTTTTTTTTTGAAATATATGAAATTATTTTTCAAAACAATATCTAAAAACTGATCATAAGTGTTGATTTGTTTTGACTTTAAGCTTTTTTCAGTCAGATAACAGTTAAACCAATGGATGCCACATCTATGGTGTGCCACGAATCTTTTTAATAAATGTTTTCTGATTGGATGAAATTCTTAAATAATTAAATTTGTCAACAGTTAGGTCCCCATCAATGAATAGATCATATAAAATAGTCTATATTCGTCTATAAGCTATATGCATCTCATTTTTGGAACTCAATGAATATGTGTCACTATTTGTTTTTTAGTTTTTTCTTGTCCTTAAACATAAGTCTAAAATTCAATTTTCTTGTAAACATTTTCAAGTCAATTATACCAAGTCACTTGTGTCATTTCCTAAATTAATGTCTGAATAGTCTAATATTTCCCACTCCTCTCTAATCTGTCAAGATATAAATGCTATGGGGGGATTTAGCTTTGCGACGTGGTTGACATTTGTCCATTTAATCCTCTTCTCTCTAAATCATGTATTTGCTTCATCAGCTCCTTTACTGCCTCTGTTGTTAGGTAATGTTCTTATTTCAGCTTTTCAGTGTCAGTTTTATTTGCTGCTGTTATCGAAAGATCTGATATGTTTCTGTCAATTAAAAAGCTCCTCAATCATTGAAGAACTCAAGTGATAAAAATTCAGATCAAGTTTCACTTCTCCTACCCAAATTCCCTTTAACATGTCTGAAAAATTGTTTCTAAATTATGCCAAATTAGAAAAATCCCAAAACTAAGACCCATAATCCACAATGTTCTAAACTTCTGCATCAGTAGTAATCACTAACAACACTCAGGACACCTCTCAACTGATATGGTTTAGGCATGTTGCTATTATTTTGACCCTCAGAATTATCTTTGTGCCACCTAGATTTATTGATTTCCTCATGATGTCAGACCTGGTTAGATGAATATACTTTATTAAATAAACAAACTAAGCCTATACAAAGATTCTCTATCACTTATAATATATGGCCTGGTGCAGGAAGAACTTATGTTGTTAAAAATAAGAAAGTGCTCCTCTTTCTGTCCTTCTGCTATGATTTTAAAGGTCAAGTGCTAGTATTTTTTTAGTTATGGGAAGTTGAGAGGTATGCATTTAGATAAAACTTAATCACATAGGGTACCAAAATAGATGTGGAGGCATTTCTATGCAACAGTTTGAAAGCAATGTGTCTTAATCATGTGCATACATGCTAAACAGACCAATGAGTCTCTTCCAGTTGAGTTTCTAATGACACCTCCCATCTTGTCTTTATTTTGTCAGTCTGGTTGGAACTAGTCCTCAGCACATTCCTATCCAGAATGCCAGCTGTTCCTTTTGGGTGCTGATTCTCTTTTGTAACTGCCACCATGAATTTGTCAGACTTTCTAGTCTCAATTTGACCTGTGCATTGCTTCATGAGTTGACTATGTTTAGCTTTCAATGCCTCATAACATGAATAGTTGGCTCTATAAAATACAGATTTTTCACTGAAAGTCTGCCAGTTGAAAATATTTTCTTTGTATGTTAAGCTACTCCAGTACTTAATGGACAGCCTTCTGTTAAGCCAGGGTTGAAGCGTGTGTAGAAAGCCAACCCCCCCCCCCAAAAAAAAATATTCATCATAGGAGAAAGGCACTGACAAGTATGCCTAACCAATGATCTCTAATGCACGGCCATGTTTTTCAAATGTTTTTGACTATCTCAGATTGACTAACATCTTATATGTTTCTATTCCATAACAGCAGCAAAGGCTGCCATCTCTTTTTTGCTAACTCAGCTCTGCAACATTGACTTTCAATTCATCATGTTGTTAGGAAAATACCATTTAGATAACACATTTCAGATGAGTTACTGACCAATATAAATGAAGGTCTGGAGGGGTCATTCCCCTCTTGAACTGTGACAAAGAGATTATTGTATGCTATGGAAGGATTTTCTTTTTGCCAGATAAACTGAGCAATAGTATTTCTTTATTTTGTATCCTTTCCCCCTTTTTCATGCCAACCATTATGCCTCCCACAGTTAGACTCAAGCTAATTTGTTCCTTAGAGGTGGAAGGAACCACAAATCCTTTGGGGGTGAGAGCTGTCTGGAGGGGCCCTCATCCTGGCTGACATCAGGGAGTTTTCGTCCTCACTGGCATCCTGATAACTGGGGACATCTTTATGTCCCACCTCCTCATACATTTGTGGTAACTTGGCATAGAGTTCACCTATGCCCCTCGGCCTATAAGTGTGTACTCTTTTACCCATGTAGGCAAGGACTACCAACAACAGTCTGAACACACCACCTATGTCCTGTCTAAGCCTGCCCCCTGCTCAAGGCTTTCCTCTGCCTCTGGCATGAAGACTGTGTTTTCTGAAGCTACAGACACAGCTGATCAGTGCAACTGAGCTTTTCTTCCCAGGATGACTATGTCTATCCTCACCTACCTGCATTCATGAACACATCCCATTAAGATAAATGTACAAGTAAATAAAAAATAAAGCCTTCAGTGGAATAAAAAAAATAATAAGCTATAAAATATAAATAGAGGTATTACTTAGTTAAAACATCAACATAGTCATAGAAACAAGTCAAGATTGCAATGGAGAAACTTTTCTTATTAAATTTCCACATTTAACTATGAACTTAGAATGATGTCAAAAAGGGGAAATCTATAATAAGGTATTTTTTAATTACAACAGAAGACTCAAAGTAATCTACTGACAATGTTATCAACAAACAATGAGTTGATTACACCACCAATGGACATAACAATTGCACTTGTAGCAGACATATGTCAAAGTATACTAAAGAAAGGGGAGAGGAAGACATGACTTACATAACTGCAGATATGATAACTGCTGCACAAGTAAAATTAAAATCTGAGGTTCCACAAGGCAAGACAGCACACCTCGTAGTTTCCTACAAATAATAGTGAAAATACTAACTAAACCCTTAATAGACATGTTAACCAAAATGTCAGCAAATGGACATGACTTTGACTTTTGGTAACCATAAAGGACTATAGTAGAACCAATTCACAAAGGGCTGGCAAGTCACAATCAAGCCAAACTATTGCAGACCCATCACTCTGACCTAATATTATATGTAAAATTGCGGATATAGTGACAATGGAGCATATCCAAACATGATAGAGGAGACCTGCTTCTGTTAGATATAATACATTATGGATTTCTTAGCAGGATAAGCTGATTTTGAATCTTGCAGCAGCATTCTTTGAGGAATAGGAGCACGAGATGATGAAGGACTGACAGCGCATGCTGCTTATCCTGACCTTGGAAAGGCATGCAATACTGTATTACAAAAGGGAATATCTGACAAATGAAAAGCACTAACTGTGTACGCATAAGAAATTCAATGGGTAAAACTCTCTCATTGGTCACTCTATTGGCTCTTTCTCACAGAGGCAAGAACCCCATGGCTGTTTGTACCCAAACAGGCAATGGTGATGTGCAATGATGCCCTTATTCTGTGTGTGGATTAGAGTTTTTATTTGACAGCCTTACGTTCCCACACATGATCATACATTTCAAATGGGTAGTAAGCAATAGCTGTTACCCAGTTTCATGAGTGATGTAACCCTCAAAGGCTGTGTCCCTTCACAACCTGCACCTCCATGTCTTCTCATTCTCTGTCATGGGGTATACACCCCAGGAGTGCATGGCCAACCATCCCCACCTCCCCTTTTACACCAGCTCCTCCAGTGCTCATGTTGGTAATTGAACCAGGATTGTAGGCGAGGCTTCATTTGTCTTCACCAAAGAGTTGGTCAATGTATACTAATTTTGCAGTACCTTCAACATTTGGTCTAGTTAAGCACAATATTGCTATTTTTGATACGAAAGCTATCTGTTATGTATTAATACCGATGGCTTCTACTACCATGCAATTGACTAACTGATCACTGTAAAAATATATAGCTTTTGAGTCCTCGGTGAAAGACTAAAAAATGCAGGAAGAAATGTGTCACTGTGGTTTTGAGGAATTTCTAGCTACTCCCTGTTTGTGCACTGAGGAAAAGTCACACGCATGTAATAGTCCTCCATTCATCCTGTAGTGTCCCATCAGGAAGTTTTCAAACACATTATTGCTAATCTTTCAGTCCCTAGAATGGAACGGTAAAAACTTGCTCTGTTTTTAGTGCCTTAGAAGAACTGCAAATACTAGATAAATACTAGATAAATCTCTGCAGTGTTCCCACTTGAATTTAAATTCTTACCATGTTATTGTGATTCGTAAATATCAGTAGTGCCTTAGAAAACACATCCAGTCAAGCCAATCTGTTTTCTTTTGCCAGCACTGTAAGGCAACTCCATAAGTGTACTCAGCTGCTCTTAGGACTAGACAGAAAACACCATTCTGTTTTCAGAATGATCCCTAAAGACTACAAGCAAAGGTACCGCTTATATGCAACGGCACATGGGAAAATGAAATAAATAAAATTGTTGTCTGGGCACAAACAACCCCAGTACATACAGCACAAATGACGTTCTTCATTTACCTTTATGTTGCTTTAGTTTAGATGCTTCTATTGCACTACAATTATGAAAAGAATACCCAGACAAAGTTCTTGAAGCTTTCTTACGTTTCTGTGATTTAGAGGAGATGGCAGACATTTCAAAGTCACAAGAAGTCGAACTGAATATTGTGAGGAACTCAGTATAAGCCCTATTTGACTTCTCATGTAATTAAAATGAGAATGGAGCCGAAAGGGGTCATATGGGGGGATTATGGAAGGTTTGCTGAATGTCAAAGTGGAACACTTGTTCTGTGTGAAAGTACCTTAAAATGTACCTTAAAAATGTAAAAAAAAATTTTTTCAAAAGCATTTCAGAAATAAAAATACAAATTAACCAATGCAGTACCAAATGTACAATATTTTTTATATGAACACAGGAAAGCTGACAGTCTCCCTTTAAAACAAGACAGCAAGGTCTGATACCACAGTTGCCATACATAAAAAGAACAGTGTTGTATAACATCTTACAAATTTTGTGTTTTCTCCAAAAAAACAGATCCCACATGACTTGTTTAGTATAGTGTAGTTATGTTTATAAGCTGCAATGTTAAGCATAAAGAGAAGGGACATATATGGAGATAACCATGTTTGTCAACTAAACTGATGGTCGACAGATTTGTGAGATTGCTTTATTACTGGGGTTGGAAAATATGCCCTTTCATCAGTAATGTGCAATCTTGTAGTTAGAGTACACATTTAGTATGGTGGAGGGAGGCTGCATCTCACAGCATGCATATTCAAGTGGTAACTTTTTTTTTTTTATTCTTTTTAGTCTACTACAAGTCCTCGAAAGAAAAAGTATCAAGAAAAAAGTAATCAAACATAATTGTTTGAAACACAAGTACTTGAAAATAAAACAAACAGCAAACAAAAACCACATCCACTGCAGCTTCTATATACTAAGTCTGAGATTACTGTACAGTGAGGTAAAGGGCAAATTCCCAATCCACACTATAACCTGATCTCACATATGAAAAGACAAGCAACTTGTGCTCTTTCCATTCTGATCACTTGGGTCCATACACTAGATCAAATTTTCACTAATTCAACAAATAAAGTTATGAATGCATGAAAGACACCCATATTCAAATATATATATATATATATATATATATATATATATATATATATATATATATATATTCAGTTTATAATCTTGAAATACTGAAATAACGAATTTCAGTATCTTGTGACTATACAGCCAAAAACTCACAAACCCAAAACCCCAAAACCGCAAAATTCAAAACAGTGAACATAAATAAAACACTGCACCACACAAACACAAATAAACCTACCTTCCAACACTACAATCACCTACCCTTCCTATAAGCAGGGGGGCAAGCCCGCTGCACCCCTCACCCCCCCACTTATATATAGTAACTCCGAGGTTGCACTAAACATGGAAAGACAGGAAACCCACTGCCATACATTCCACACCCCTCTTGCACAAACACACATCACATACATACAAACACCACCACTCTCCACACTTACACATTCACACTCTAACCTACCTACCCTAACCCACACTTAAAAATTCTCAAAACACTCATATACACACAAACCCTCCCAAAAACCCTTAAAAAGCATAACTCTTACCGAAAGCGCCACCACTACTGTGGGTTCGGCATTTCCGGGTTCGACATTCTGCAGTTTCGCGCAACTGCAGATTTGACACTTTGGCCTCAAAATACTCAAATTTGACATTTCAGCATTTCGAGATTACAAACGGAACCCATATATATTATAGATTTACTATAATTTCTCCGATCACAATTTGTGCGAGTTATTGTGTCATTGAACCATATGAGTGAAAACAAAACACAATGCCCACCACAAAAGTCAAACACGGAAGTAAAGAATGAAAAATTCAACACATTTTGAACATTCTTCACACTTACACAACTGGTAATATTGGCCAACACACAGCAAATGACGTTTTTCCAGGGGGTCAAGACCCCCTACACCCCCCATGTGGGGCTGCACCCCACATACCCTCTGCTACTTATATATACAAACTCTGAGACTGCACTACAGTGAGGGGAAAGGGTACATTTCCCGATCCCCACTATAGTGCAATCTGCCTTGAAGTACTGAAATTCACAACAGCGAATGCTGTAGTGCATTCGCTGTTGTGAATTTCAACATTTTATTTTTTCGTTTTTCCAAATCTCGAATAGGGAGTTTGAACTAACGTAAATTGAAAAAAGTCTGATCACCCTTTTGATAGTAAACCATATTTTATATATATATATATATATATATATATATATATATATATATATATATATATATATTGTATATATACAAAACCAGTACTCAGTTTTGGTTCTTAGTTTTGTGATATATGTATATACATAGTATAGTAATGTGTCTTTATCCTCTTCTGTTGCTGTCACATTAGTAAATGGTTCAGGTACAACACTTGTACCGTGGCTAGAGAGGTATAGAAAACAATCAGTATGAAACAAGTACTAAGAAGCAAATAAATATAGGCAAGATATTTTTTAACATAAATGTGTAATATACTGTGCATATATTTCTTGCATGAAAGTGATCAACTAGTGAGTTTCACTACGAAATGAATGGGAGTTTGATGCCTACCTGTTAGACAGTATATAGGTTGAGTACAGCTGATTGAACTATATCCTATATTTTCCAGTTGGAATTTGACTTGATTTAAACATTTTGACTGTGAATCATAGACAAATAAGTGCATGTAATGGCCAGAAAAAGGAGTGAAAGGATGTATAATGCATGTCTGCACAGAAAACGCTCAAAAGTTAGTGCTGCTCAAATGTGCAGCATTTGTCTATGAATCCCACATATTGTTTTAAAAATCTAAATTCAGAAGATGCATTATTCTGTTATTGATTATGTTACTTTGGTGTGCTATGTTTTATCTGCAAGTACTTTATCATTTTATATCCAGTGTCTTGAAGTCTGTAACAGCATTATATTAATATGTAATTGTTTAATTTCTTACAAACAGGCTTCATGAGGAACAATATAATCATTCATTTGAGCAACTTTTTGCAAGGAAAATTAAAACAAAATATGTTTTTATGTTTTAGGTCAAGGAAATTTCCTGCAGACATGGGGCTGTTGTCCTGCATGAAATATATGATGTTTGCTGTTAATGCACTTATTTTTGTGAGTATTCACTCTTATTATTTCACTATTTGAAACTGCTTACTAATCTGTCTGCCAATATCAACATTTTTGTGTTGTTCTTTGAAATAAGATGGTTCAGTGATACGGAGGCGTGGGTATCACACCAGTGACCCACCCATGAAGTTAGGTTTTGGTTGTTGACAGTTAACTGCAAGGGGCCCCACTACAAAGGAAAGCTGGAAAGGAAACATCACATTTTTTCAATTTCAAACTTGTGAAGAGAATCTTCTTGGTTCTTGGCTGCCATTATACTATACTACATACAGTACCACTAAGTAAACTATAGGGGCACACTTCAGGCTGCAGGTTGAGTGGTATTGCCAATTCATGACCTTGGAGACCAGAGGCAGAAAGCAGACAGAATATGTGTTGTCACTGTTCTATATGGTGAGTCTTGGTGAAGTCTTCACTCGTCTATGGGCCTTGAGTGGTACAAGACTGCAGTTAAGTGGAAAGGCATCTTAGAACACAACTTGATGAAATGTGTGATGTGATGAAATGATGAAGAAATGTAAATAAATGTAAAAAAAGAAAGACAGCATCTCAGTTTCTCAACTGAAGTATGTCTTTTAAAATATTTGAATGTCTCATGGTGCCTCAAACTGATATGATTTAATGTAGTAAGAAGAGGCACATTCTGACAAAGTTCTACCTGGCTGTACATTTTGGTTTGATCTTAATATCATAAGACCTCCAGACCCTGACTGCCTTAAATTAGTAAAGAAGCTATTAAAAAGAACAGTCAGAGAAAACTCTAGTTATGAAAAGCTAGTACAGAAATAGCTTCGTCTTCTAAGATGCAGGCTTATACACTGCTGTTTGCAACACAGCAGCTTTCTGGTGGTGCTGTTTTTTTTTCTTAGCTCATTTTAAGTTATAGAACCATTGTTAACTTCACATCAACAAGCTTGCCATCCTGCCTAAAGAGTAATTTTTTGACTAAAAGCAGCTACACCCTTCATCACACTTTAGGCGTAGGGTTGCCTCTTTCCAGAGGAGAATTAATCTTTTGATGCACAGCTCTAGATGGCTGGGGACAGTGAAATGATATGCAAGTCAGTAGCTGAAGTTGTTACACTTCATGATGTGGTCTGACTTTTTGTTATTGAATCTCAACCCACCTGCCAATGCATTTGGGAAAGTAGGAATTCAGTGTCCCTCTGCAGGCCTTTGAGCAACTGGTGTTTACAGCTTTCCCTTATACTTTATCTACTTAAGACTAAGCCAGAGGCCCACATAACTCTCAACTGCCCAGATTTTAACAGAATGTCCAGATTTTTTGCTTGTTTGGGTCTGTTCCTCATAAAATCTGTTGTTTTCTGTCAAATCAGTGAGGACTGAAGTCACTAAATAATGACATATATTTGGTTTTCAGACTTCATGTCCTTCAAAAAATGCATGCTAACACAAATCCTGTTATTTTAGCAACTTTCTATATTTATAAGAGCAATATTTAAAATATGTCCCTTTTGTGTATTTATCCCACAATTACTTTAAGCTTTTTCCAGATTTCTTGCACAAATAGGTTGAGAGGTATGGAGCTCCACCCTGGATGGATTGTTTCACACTATGGAAGCTATGGTTGACCATCAGGCCTTCAGTCACTTAGCTCCCTCAAAGCCAACCCTGTGACATCTGGCACACTAGTCAAACCAGTTTACCATTGTTCTCATGCTAGTTGCCTGTCAGTGCTCTGTGTAACAGCCAGGTCACTTATACATTCCCTTGTGTTTTCCTGTGTAGTTAACCTTTCCAGCTCCTGCTACCTATTCTCTGTAGATACTAATCTTTTGCACACAGGTCTTCTAAAGCTGATTTTCATCATAACAGGGTCTTTGGGATTATGGATATCTGTTCTAGAACACTGACACTACAGCTGAAAGTCTAATGTCAGTGAAATTGTAAGTTGGTGCTGAGACTACCTTGCAGGGAGTACTGGGTTATACTACAAATGGAAGTGGGTACGCTGCATAGGTGGAGAACAGCACAGATGAGAGAATACTAGATAACCAGGAAGGAGATATACAGATTTGAATATTGAATATGCAGGTGGCCTTCTTTTTATGTCCAGAAAGAAATCTTGTGGGTTTGAAGAACTTTATTTGTTGTGAAACATTAATGTGTTCTAAGATGTGGACATTGAGGGGTGCAATTTAAATTCATGATAGTGTGTTTGCTATTTATCTTTACATATAAATGCATGATAGGTATGTACAGCATCCTACTCAAAACACTATAGTGCCATGTCACCAATGTTCTGTATTAAGTCTGTACCACTGAAGGAAAGGTCATCACTGCTGTGATGGTTTTATAGCTACTATGTATGTGTTGAGGTACAGGGATCATTGTACAGGCAGTTCTATGCTTGGTCTAGAATGCTCAGCCAAGGATCATGGTATGGGCAGTTCTATACTTGATCTAGAATGGTCAGCCAAGGATCATGGTATGGGCAGTTTTACCTTGATCTAGAATGGTCAACCAAGGATCATGGTAGGGGCAGTTCTACGTTTGATCTAGAATGGTCAGCCAAGGATCATGGTATGGGCAGTTTTACGCTTGATCTAAAATGGTCAGCTAAGGATCATCATTAGGCAGTTCTATGCTTGGTCTAGAATGGTCAGCCTGAATATGTATAAGAGGACTGCCCACTTCTGTTCCCGAAAATTCATGCAAACATTAAATGGGAAAAACTCTACAAGTATCCGGCCAACCTCTTCTCTTTTGCTGGGTGACATCTCACCCTTACAATGGGATCATTCATCTAGAGCTCTGCATAGAGAACACAATAGATTTTTATTACTTTTTAACAGTATTATGTGCAGATTGTTACCTGAATTTTGAACTAGTCAAAACTTCCTCCTTAATTTAGTATGCCTGTGTTCATTTGAAAAAAAATGCACAATTAATTTAGAACTATACTTCATTATAGCAGTTGGTTTTGTTCCCTGTCATCAGCCTTTATTTCACTGACTGTTTTTGACCTCCCTGTAATGTAGAGCTGCTTAGAGAAATAGTGCATTCAGCCATATTTTAGAAGCGATAACATCTGTGGAGGTCATTCAAATGCAGTAGTGCATGCTGCAACTTATGAAAGCAGCTTAATGTTAAGTGGGTCCTGTGGTCCTAATGGCTGAAACTGCATATGTTCAGTGAGAGGGAACATTGAACACTTCAGAACAACCAGGGGTCATTTTCAGTCACTAAACTGATTTGTACATCTACTTTGAGCATGCGGCAGCATTTTAAAGAGAATAGAATTTCTGCAACATCATGGCCAGACACCATCCTTCCAATTAAATAATCATATTAATTGCTACTGTGACATTTAATTTTCATCAAGTGTCACCTCCCTTAAGCTTGGAAGGGATGGAATATGACAGCAACTGATATTCCTCCTTTCCTTCTCAGCAGGAACTAACTAACTAACTAACTAACTAACTGACTGACTGACTAACTAACTAACTAACTAAACAAATAAACAAAATAAACTGCTCCTACTATCACAGTTTCAAAATTACACACACTATACTAGACCACTCATTCATCTGCCCATCCCTGTCCTCCCTTGTATCCTCTTACACTCCTCGTCCTCTTCGCACATCCAACCAGCAACTCCTAGATATTTATTAACCTAACAAAAATTTTACCATATCATAGTTTTGTCTCTCTTTACACTCTCTCACTAAATGATTTACACTCACTAACTTGAGCTCTACATCACATGTATATTATGTTTATATATCTTTGTTCTACTTTAAATTCCTCTCTGTATTAGAATTATATTCTTTTAAAACAACATCTATGTATTAGAAAAGTTCTATTGCTGTATGATCTATATACAACCCACAGTTTTATTCTTGTTGTACTAAAAAAAATATTTATGCTTCGCTACTCTGCTGTATTGTAGCTTATGTGCTGTAATTATGCTTGTGCATTGCAATTGTTTCTGTACTGGAGCTTTTTTTCCTCAGGTCTCCACTGAAAATGGGCTCCTGGCTCAGTTGGACCAACCCGGTTAACAAATGTCAGATAAATAAATAAATAAAATAATCAATCAGTCAATGAATTTGACTACAAATCTGAGTTCTTTGCCTTATAGGTTGACAGGTGGGACTACGTAGAATATATTCTTAATTAGCATTCTTAACTTTAGTGCTATTTCTATAGGCAGCAGCAGTGAAGTCTGACCTATACTGGTAGCCTTGATATGGTTGGTGAGATCTACTTCACTTGACCTAAAACTCATTTGACCAACACACAATTGACCTAAATTTCATTTGGCTGACAATTCATTTGACTGACTCTCATTTTACCGACAGCTTACAATGCTAAATTTCAACATATTAAATCTGAAATCATAGATAAGGACACTTAGAACACCAATAACTAACCCTTTCCAGAACTTAAAAACTACTTACTTACCCTCTTAACAGAAACGGGACAATCTACAACCAAACTAGGTGGGGGACTATGCCTCCCATATACCCAATGTGGGGGGCTGTGCCCCCACACTCCCCAATTATATATACTAACTCCAGGATGGCGCTACAGTGGGGAAAAGGTTATATACCTTTAACTTGCCTCACAGTACTCTACACACCGCCACTACTGCTGGAAATGCACAAAACATTCACCAAATTACTTTAGATACTTCCCATAAAAATGTAAAGAGACAAACCCACATTTAGAAACACTGCAACATTACCTTCTACATGACTATCAGAATTCTAACAGTCAGCACTATAAATTACAGTAATTATTTTTATCAAAAGCAAGTCACAGGTGAAGGAAAGCCCACAACAAGTCTATGTCTTAAATGTCGGTGAAATGGGAGTCAGTCAAATGAGTCAATCAAATGAAATTTAGGTCAATTGGGTGCTGGTCAAATGGGTGTCAGTCAAGTGAGTTTTAGGTCAAGTGACATAGACCCATCTGGTGGCATTGCTCTATACATGAAGAGAAGAGAATGACCACAAGCTTACATACATAACTTTTTGTGGAAAACATATGGAGCACTTTTATTCTTTACAAAAAATGCAAAAGTGTAACAAGGTACAGAGGATATAGATTGTTTTAGGGGATGCCCCTTTAATCTTCAGATATTGGAGGGCAAACTATTTCCTTACATATATTAATGTAAGGCTTTGGTTGTCAGATACAAACAACTTAAAATCAATTCTGCTGCACAGAGCCTAAACCTGACAATTAATGAAAACATACATCAGTGTAAGATAAAAGAGTGGCATCACTAAATACCAGCTGAGGCAACAAGAGTCAGCTCATTTTTTCATTTCTCTCTGTCACCTTCCACCAAAAAATATAGGGGAGAATTTGATTGTACTGATCTTACCCATATTTCCCATGCAGGCCAGAGTGTTTGAATGCATTTAAGTCTCTCTCTCTCTCTTTTATGTCATTTGGCACTTGTATCAGTGAAGAACCACAGGATACCAGTTTCCAGTAACTTCAGCTATCAGTATCATCTGATTAATGTCAGCACATGACAAGATCAGGTGCTTAATTTCTTCCAGGCTGATGGGATAAGATCTTCTGGCTCCTGGTACTTCAGAACTGAAGTACTGAATGTCAATAACTTTGGATCATTAGACCTCACCTTTAAAAAATAAGGGCGAGTGGTCTCACAAAACTGCCACAAGTATGTCCATTCCTTGAATCCACAGTCCATAATTTTAGCCCCGTATTTCCTCTCAGATCTTGTATGTATGTGAGTCATGTGGGAGTAACAGGTAAACAAAAAAACTGACCGATTTATGAAGTATGCTCCATTGTCATACCTCTCAACCTCTTACTGAAAGAACTATGAGACCTGAAACTCAAATGTATGTCTTTATTTGGTGACTTCAATCCTCAGATCATCCCAGTGATTTGCCAGAAAAACACAAATTTTATGAGAAACAGATAAAAAATATGAGGCAAAAATCTGGACATTCTGTGAAAATCTGGACAGTTGAAAGGTATGTCCATTGTCAATTATACCCAAACTACAAAATTCACTGATCAGCGATCTGGACCAGGGTGACAAGTGCTTTTTTTTTTTTCAGTCAGTGTCATATGGGACCAACAGATAAGATTTTCTCCCATATAAATGTAAATCCACCCTACATTAATTATTCTGCCTGCACAGTAGCCCTTAACCCTGTCAGTTCCCCCATCCTGTACCACCACATAGCTACTATTTATCCCTTCCCACATGGATGTGATGTGTATGGTGCTGCCTTGTACCCCTTTTTATTAACATTCTCAGGTTTCAGAAGGGAAAGGTGTGCTTTCTGCTGCATGAAAGCACTTAGTATTTTATTTCTCATGCAGAAAAGTGCCCTGCCCTCTTTAATGAGCTCTTTAAGCCATTCATAGAAATCAAGCACATTGACATTGTGTAGTCATACGTTTATTACTGGAACTGAGGAGCAATGTCCTATCTGCTGTATCTGCCAAATTATGTTCTCAAGTTCCCACTAATTTCTACTTATGATGAAGGAAGGCTGCAGGAGTGACCTATCTGAATGCAATATATCCCAGCATGTTAGGCCTCATCTGTCTAATAAATCCTTGTACATTACAAAAACTACAAACAATACACTTTAGACTGGAGGGCATCACGTTTCTACTCTGGCTGACAAAAAGAGCGATTATTAACCTTCTGAGCTAAATAACTATTTTTAAAAGAAGCTATGAACAAAAATTCTTAGCTAGGGTATCATGTTGTATGTCCTATCTTCCCAACAACAGAATGAGACATCCCAGACATGGTTGAGACTAGTAATTCCCTGGTTATCTAAAAGGAAGGCAGTATTGTCTTCCTAAATGTAGGCACTCTAGGAGCTGCATGTCACCTTTAATATTCTTACAATAAAATAATAAAATTAAGCACAAAAGTAATAGGCAAGCAGATTTTATAGCACTCTAGTATTCTTAATATCAGTCCACAGAAAGGTCACCTTTGGCTCTGCCATATCTTGAGCCACATAGGAACTTTCTTTATAGTGTCATTCAAACTTCTTCCTTCAGTTATACTACCTATAGGGAGTTGGTCCCCCTCTGTAAAGGTGGATAAAGTCTGTAGCCAATAAATAAACCTAGGTATTACAATAAAGGGGCCCGTCTATATGTAGTCCATGGCCCTATGGCTACGAACTCATATGTATACCGTGGGTCTAAATCCTCACCCGTCTAATACGTTGTCTCCAAGGTTAACTTTTGTATCAGTTTTGAGAAACAACTGATTAGATAATGGTCATTTAGGTAACTAAGCCTCTCTGAATTTCCCACATAAATGTTGGAGATGACTTGACTGGAGGTGTACCCAGTTAAGCACCTCTAGGTGGCATGGAGTCCTTGTCTCCTCTTAAATTGCTGCCATAGCTGTATTATTTGGTTCCACTATTTCTGAGAACAGCTCAGTGGACAATGTCCTACTGCAGAATTCACTAGGCCAGTTCTTGTTATGCTCACATTTTCTCGATAACCCACAGACGGTGCATATACTTGCAGGATGCCAGATGTAGGTAGTAGTCTGATGACAATGTACACAAGATAAGCCACGGATGTAGAAACTAGTGCTACCTTCCTTATTGAGACCCTATGCTATTCAGGACACTAACCTTTCTCCAGTTCTCTCTACAAAAAAATTATGCTTATTCACTACAGTGGATGAACTTCACTACCAGAATACCAGTCAAGAGCTAGGTTAGACAAGATATCCATCCTGATGTGTAATTAACTCTGGAAATCCCATTCTCTATCTGTTGATAACTAGCGGTGTTACCAAGTTATAGGGTTAACTGTACATAGAAGTTAGCACTCCCTGTACTCTTGTCTGGTGTTCTATCCATATAGATTAGCACAAATAGTCACTTAAATCTCAGTTACCAATGTAAAAAGACAGCTTGAGTACAGTTATTGTTTTCGGCTTTTCCTGGTTAGGGGTCGCCACAGCGGAACTCCGGTCCGCTAATGATTGGTAGTTGATTTTTACGTGCCGAGTTACCAGCCCTGATGCACAACCTTCAATGAAGGTACGCCCCATTCACACATGTCTCCATGCAGAAGATGCTCTAGCTGAGAATCAAACCGGACAGCATCTTACTGTGAGACGACAACGCTACCACAGCACCATCACCGTAGGTCAGAATACATGTAAATAGTATGTATTCACTTGTGTAGACTTAAGGTCAACTGGTATAACAAGTTCCATGTGCTGAATTTACAAGTGTCACTGTGTCCTCAAAAATATACCCCACCCCATAAATGTAGAGTTCAAAATTATTCACTGAATGTATTGCTTGACATTTTCCAGCACCAGAAATCCAAAACAGTTAAATAAATAAGCAAGCTTACCAGAGGTGATAGACTCTGAAAACAGCTACTTCTAAATTTCTGTCTGAGCTGAGATGTAGTATTATTGTTATGAAGAGCTGATAATGTTTGAAGCACTGACTTGGTAGTTTACTGGGATTCTCATTTTAACTCACCCTCATGATGAAATAATTCCCTGAAAATTCAAAGTACTTCCTCTAGCCATTCAATACCCCTTCAGCTAGACAAAGGAAACCCCATAACTATTTACTGACAGCCCGAGACATGTGACAGCATGAGATATTCCAGTCAAAAGAGGCAGCAAACTTCTGTGGCCTAAAAATAGGAGGAGTAATCATATGTATGGTTAAATAAGCAACCATATCCAGCTAAGATACTGGTGACTAAGGGCCAAACAATTAAAAAAAAAATCTCCTCCTTTCACTGCTCTTATATGAGCTGAGATGTGGTTCTCATCTTGGTAATAACACATAGGTTCACAGGTGTATACTAGGCTAATGGCCCTGGAGCCTTTACAAGCCTAGCCCATAGGATTACCCTTGACCTTAGTTACAAGTGCCTCAGTCATGTAGAGACACTGGAGTTATCCCCGGGGTGAATTTTCTATTTCCCATCCACTCATCAATATTTCTCTTGAAGAGGGCAAGTGAGGCGCTCTGCTTGATATGTATGGGAAGTCTATTCCAGAGCATGGGCAATCTCTGGGTTATGAACCTGTCCCTCCAGCATGTTCCATTGATTGTGGTAATGAGGTTAAGGTCTCTGGAGCATGTGGTTTTGAGGGATTGGGATTTCTTTAGATGTAGCATTTCTAACAGAGCTGGGTCAGACATCACTTTATAAATCAAGCAGAGATTGCTCTAAGTATAAGGTTACCATACGTCCGGGTTTCCCTGGAAATGTCCTCTTTTTTGGGCTCCTGTCTGGGAGGTTTTTGAAAATTCTGCGATTTGTCCAGGTGTTAAAACCCGGAAAAATCGCAGAATTTTCAAAAACAGACATCTCTATTTCGGAGTCTTTCCTCCGCTTTGTTTATTTATTTTTTATTGGCTCATATACCGGTATACGAGCCAATCAAAAAACAGAGCTCTGTTCAATGCGGAACTGCTTGATGTTCCGCATTGAACAGAAAAGGGTCCGCTGTGTGCGTTTTTGATTGACTCGTATACCGGTATATGAGCCAATCAAAAAGCGGAGCTCTGTTCAATTGAACAGAAGAGGTTCCGTTGTGCAAGCTTTTGACTGACCTTTTTTTTTTTTCGCTCTTCAGTTCTAGCAGGACAAAATAATATGTGCTGTTAGCACATATTTTTACGTCCTCTTTTTCATACTAACAAATATGGTAACCCTATCTAAGTAGGCAATATGAGACAGAGAATAGTTAGAGTTTTTTGAGATCTCTTGTAACTCCTTCTGTGTTCAGTGGGCTACCATTGATGTGGTAATACAAGGGAATTGTTTTTTTCCCAAGGGGGGATGATGACACATTTTTTGTCATTGAGCTTAAGGCCATGGTTCTGACACCAGTCATTGGTCTCAATGAGGCCTTTCTGCAGTTGTTGGCCTTTCTGTAGGATGTCAACATCACTCGGGGAGTTAATATTTGCTATCAACTTGCAAACGTCTGCAAACATTGTCAGCCAGAGTCCCTTTGTGTTGGTCTGGGCTTTAGAGAAGTAGATATCAAACAGGAGAGGACCCAGGACCGAACCCTGTGTGATGCCATTTGTGACTGGTCTGCAGTCAGACTTAGAGTCAGCAACTTTTACACTATGGGTTTTATCTGTAAGCCAGTTTGTAACCCACCTAGTGATATAGGGGTTGATGCCTAGCTTAGTGAGTTTTTCTATGATTCCTGAGTGGGGAATAATATCAAAGGCCTTGGCCAGATCAAGGTAGGCTGTATGAACCACCTTGCCTTCATCCACAGCTGACTGACTCAAAGAACTTGACCAAGTTGAGCAGGCATGATCTACCCTTCACAATACCAAACTGTGTAGGATCTAGAGTTTGGAGCTTCCCTATATCCTTGTTTATTAGGTCCATGATGATGCATTCCATAGCTTTGCATATCAGACTCATCAGGCTAATAGGGCGATAGTTCCCAGGGTCTGTAGTCACTCCTCCTTTGTGGACAGGGATGACTGTAACAGTGCACCATTCGGTAGGGACAAAGCCTGAGGTGAGGCTGTGACTGAACAGGGCACTCAGTTGAGGTGCTAATTCACGCTGTAGTTCATGTAGACCACAGCCAGGGATATTGTCAGGTCCCATAGAAGCTGTATTCCTGGCTTTGGATAGTGCTGTTTTAACCTGTGCAGCAGTAATATTGGGTGCCTGGCAATCCACTGGTATTGTGATTGGTCATTTAGGAGGGGAAAGAGGGGTAACGTTGGCACTGAATCTGTCGGCTAGTATATTGGCAGTATCTGTTGGCTCGGTATAGCAGGTACCATTGTGCAGTAGCTCAGAGCAAATCCGGGTATTGCCGTGGATATTCTTTACATAACTATAGAAGGCCTTGTGGTTGCCATGGATATTCTTTACATAACTATAGAAGGCCTTGTGGTTGCCATGGAGATTCTTTACATAACTATAGAAGGCCTTGTGGTTGCCATGGATATTCTTTACATAACTATAGAAGGCCTTGTGCTTGTCTTTACTATCAGCTGCAATTCTGTTTGCATAGCTAGCTTTATAGGATTTGATGAGTGATCTCAACCTTTTGTTGAGGCTGATAAGGGAGTTTATCCAGTCTTGGGACTTCACCTTATTCCGCACCGGTTTCCTTCTTCTGTTGTAGAGTTTGTTATGGCAGGGGACCACCAGATTGACTTCCTTTTTTGGAGGAGAGCATTTTGGTTCTATTGGGTATGGCGAGATTGATGCATTTGTGTACGTATTTATACAGTGCATTGGTGTATGACTCGGTGGCCATGCAACTATTCTCCATTTGCATGGGTACCGTGAAGTTAGCCACCTCTGTTTTTAGGAGCCCAAAGTTAGCTTTGGAGAAGTTTTTCATGGTGGTTACCTTTGCAGGGGGTGTGGGGGTGAGAGGGATGTGGATTTCCAAGGTGATTAGTTTGTGGTCGGATCTAACCAGGGAGGAGTTGACTATTGGTGTAGAGCAAAGGTTGCCCATGTTAGTAATGACCAGGTCAGGATGTTGCTACCTCTAGTGGGGGTAAGAATGAGCTGGTCCAGGGCATTGGAATTAATGAATTCCAGGAAACATTTGGCAAGTGTATTGGTACGTAAGTAGTTTTCCCAGTTAATGGAGGGGTAGTTGATGTCGGCCAGTATGACAGTGTTAATTTGGACCCTAATATTCTCCAGAGTGCTTAGGAACATGGAGTGAGAGTCTTAGGACATGGTTAAGGACCTATAGCAAGCTACAGCCTGAATCAGCATCTTACCCAGTGTTAGCTACACCTGACGTATCTCTGTTGCATTATGTTGGGCTACCAGTCTGGAGGTGTGTGCATCCTTTATGAATATGGAAACACCACAGCCTTTGGAGCTTCGGTCCAAGTTCTGGGGCTGAAAGGTGTGGAATGAGTTATAGCTTGGTAGTGCAGGGGTGTATTCTGCTGCCTTGAACCAGGTCTCTGTTACAGCACAAATGTCAGTGTTCTCCATTTTAAGGAGTGCTTTGAGCAAGTGCATTTTGAGATTTAGACTTCTAGCGTTGAGCAGCATGACCCTCAGATTGCATTTGTTTGTAGCTGTTACAGTGGTAATTTGATTTTGGAACACCACCTAAAAAAGGCAGTACAGGGGTGGAAAAAGCCTTGGCCAGTATCCAGAAGCCCAGGGTTGACAGATGCAGGCCATCTTTGGCAAAGCATCAAGGTCTGTCAATCATGTCATCCCAGGCAGACAGATACTGGATAGAATGACACCAGAAACTTATCCAATTGTTGAAATAAATAATTTTCTGCTTGTACTGTGGTATAATTCTGGGTGATGGTAGGATGCTGCTCAGGGCTAGGGTCATACCCATCTGGGCTACATAATCCAAGAACTCCTCCATGTCTCTTTTCATGTAGTCCAGGGAGGTACGTCTCAGGTTATTCACACCCACATGCACATTGACAGAGTCATATTTGTAGCTGTTGTTGAGAGACATGAATGCATGCATTACGTGGCAGATCCTGGTGCCTGACAGGCAACTGACTGTTGCTTTCTCCTTATTCAACCTATTGAGTGGAACATCAGTGTGCCTCACTATCGAGTCACCTATGACTAGTATGTTGGGCATGCTTTTTTACCTTAGGGGCTTTGGTTGAGTGGCACACTGTTTAGGAGAGTTATGTGTCTCGTGATTAGTGTTGTGTTGTGGTGGTTGAGTGCATTTATGCCTTGGAGGTCTCTGCTGTCCAGGTATATTTTTATTGAGAGCCTCCATGAAGGTGGGTGTGTGGTTTGTGTTTTTATGTGAAGGCAGTGCTGGTGTGTGTTCTGGAGGGCTATGTGTTCCATGTGGTGTGGTGCAAGTGTTAACCTTCTCCTCTTGACCACCTATTCCGGTCTTGGCTGGAGAGTGTGCAGCTTCCAATTTGGATATATAAGTGCATCTCTTGCAAGTCTGAGTGTTGGGAGGTAAGAGGAGTGGATTGTCAGTGTACATGAGGCAGTTTCTACATTGCCTCAGGATGCCCAAGTTCACCAGGTTAATAGGAGAAAGTACAGGGAACTGGCCTTTAGACATGCCTGGAGGGGTGGGCATTAATAATAAGTACTGGAGCTGTTTCCTTGTAGAACATTTAGTGGTGGTAGCATTTGTGTGTTCTTCAATAATTGCTACAAGAAGTCTGTTAAAGTGCAAAACTAATAAGCTAGTAAAAGTGTAGAAGAGGAGAGAACTAGCAGATTTAAGGGAAAATTTGAAGAACAGACTTTGGCACTGCTCAGAAGCTTACAAACAGTCCTGGATACAGCAAATCTGTATCTGTACTAGACTACTTACAGGAAAGGTGGGAAACAAGTGCAAATGCTGGCTTTTAAACCAGAAATTTGAAAGAGATGGTAAAACTGCCCAAACGGTCAATAAACTACAATTTCTGGGCCAGAAACCACTCATCTTGTGGTAGATAGGTTACCTAGTGCTTACCACTTCCACTGATAAGCTAGAAGGCTTCCCTCCAACACAGAAAGGCTTGGCGGTCTCAGAAGCTTACAAACAGTCCTGTATACAGCAGATCTGTACCTGGACTAGACTAGTTACAGGAAAGATGGGAAACAAGTGCAAATGCGGGCTTTTAAACCAAATGTTAATAATAATATTCATACAACTCAAATAAAGACTACATTTTTTTTGGTCTGGTCACTGCCAGAGTTCCTTTGACACTGTTTCAAGGTTGTTGAGCCCCCACTTCCCCCCCTAATTTCATCTCCATTATTTCTAGATTTCTTTGATGTTGGTATCTTTGTGACGGAACTAAGGAGACCATTTCAGCTGTTTACTAATGAAACAACAAGCACAATGGACCACTTCTTGATCGTTTTAGAATCAGTGTCAGAGTTTTGGATCCTTGCCTTATGCAATCTCAAACTGAGGAATGATTGAACCTATGTTTTAGCATGATTCAGAGGATATAAGTATCCTATGCTGCACACAACTGGATGTTCTTTCACGGTCAGCACCAATGGTTAGAATCTCTTCCTTTGGTATTTTTTGAGAGGTAATTTTGAGAAGTCATTACTGAAATTCATCCATAATCTGTCATATATCACAGGAACAGCTGACCAGGAAGCCCTGAAACCTTGCTCCTTTTGCTGAAAATAAAGGAACTGCCCAGTAATACACCTAGGTCTCCCTGTAGGAATATTTGGCAGATAAGGCATAATGTACATGTTGCAATTGTAAATGCTCAAAGTTTCAGTTCAGTAGTATTGGAAGTCAGTTATGAAACAAAACAAACAAATGTCCTTACCTTCCAAGTCCTCAAGCATTCCAAAAATCAGTAGATTAGATCTGAAGTCCATATTTTCGATGCTTTCAACCTTTAGCAGTGTTCTGCATTTGTTGTATTAGACATTAATTTTGCAGTTCTAGTTCTAAGGCTAGAACTTCATTTTTTGGGTCCCAGTTAAAATTCTAAGATTTGTAATCGCACTTCTTGGAAGTGCAGAAATTTAAGTGCGAATTAGGGGAAATGGATATAATGTTCAAAATTGTAGCACCTCTGAGTATATTCTGAGCTTCAATGCATAGTGATCTCAGAGTTAGTAAATATAAGTAGCAGCCCAGTGGGGTGGCATACCCTCTCTGCTTTGTGGCTGTGGAGACCTTGATTCAAAAGTCACATCCAGGTTCAAAATTCAGTATTATCTGTTAGAATCACACTTTAATTTCTGAGGTGTCAGTACTCAAAGTATGGGGTCAAGCATTTCCTATGCGGAGCCCTTGTTTTTCTGAACAGACACCTTGCAGATCTCTTGGTGCTGCTTGCAACATAAGTCTCTGACATCAAAGTGTACCCTAATATGGTCTGCCTTGGTCCACCACTGACCTGTTTCACAGCCTTAGAAGTTAATCTGTGTTCACAGATAGGCATGGTTGTGATTCAAAGGGGAACACAGCTTGCAGTGCTGTAGCTGTTATTTTCACTTTGGCCTTGAGGGCTTTCGTGGCAGGTTGTTGAGTGAGTTTTTAATTGTTCTCTTGAATAACCCATCCATTTTAGCACTAATGAAGTCCTTCAATGCCAAGTGCACCAGCCAACAATTTCACAGGAGTTTTATAGCAGTTTAGGCTTTACTGTGGAATAATTTTGATGAATTTGATATAGATAAGCTTGGAGCCATTGGAATCACCAAGAAATTATTCCACTTGGCTAAATGCCATAGGGGAAAGTCCCCAGATTGCTGAAAATGTTTAACATCTGCATTTCTGGACAACATGGACACTTTTCCTGAAAACTTTCTTGGGTATTATAAAAATAAGGACAAGGAAGGTAATGCATTTAAATGGCCAGAACAGATAATGTGTCATTCAGTGCTGTTCCAGCATTGCATATCACTCCCTTTTCTAGATAGGTAACGGTGTACACCTTATCAAGTTTTTAAAATAAAATGGGAGGATTGGTTTTGGAATCCTAGCAAGACACTCATGCATATAAAATGATATGTGACAGAAGTTCTGATGATTCAAAGGTACCTTAAGTACTTTATTCTTTGGTTTCTATGACTTGTCATTATCACGTAACATGTACTCCGTTTTGTCCAAATACTGAAATGTTTCCATATCTGCTTCTGAGACTGCAAATAACTCTATTATCTCCTATGGTTTTGTTTGGTGTGGCTGTCTATCCTGAACTAGTTATAAGATGTCACAGCCCAGAACTATTTATGAGATATTATTGTCCAGATACAAGCTGTTACTGTCTAGAACTTGTTATTAAGTTATCAATGCTTGGAACCGGTTATGTGAAATTACAGTCTAGAACTAGTTATGAGAGGTTACTGTCTAAAAGTTGTTATGACATGTAGAACTAGTAATGGGATACTACTTTCTATAGATAGCTATAGGATATTACTGTCTAGAATTAGATATGTGATAATACCAACTGAAACTTGTGATAAGGTGCTACTGTCTAGAAGTAATGACATATTGCTGACTTGAACTGGTTATGATGCATAACTGAAGTCCATTCTTTCTGTTGTTGCTCACAGGCTGGAGGGGTTTGCTTGCTAGCTGTTGGCATCTGGGTAGTGACTGATCCTGATGGCTTTCAGAACATTATAACATCGAGTCCACTGCTGTACACTGGAGCATATATCATCCTGGTGGTGGGACTGGCACTGTCTCTCCTCGGGTTTCTTGGGTGCTGGGGAGCAGTTATGAAAAACAAACCCGTACTAATGATTGTAAGTACAAGACCAAGAGTAACTGAAACATTTGAATGTTTCTCTGTGTTTACTTTGAATTACTATTTTTGTATATGTTACAAAAGATATCATGAAATAGACTGGAATATTATAGCATTAACTACTTTTCATGTATGTTTTTTCTCTCCTTACAGCTATTATCTTAACACCATCTTTTAGGTCCACCACTGACTTGTTTCAGAGACTTAGAGGTTAACCTGTATTCAGAGACAGGCATGGTTGTGGACAGTTTTACTTTCATAGTTCAGGGTTTTCTCTTTAATGGCTGGTCTCACTGAATTTGTGTCTTTCTAAAAACCATGGTACATTTTGAAATCACAGAAAGTTACACCACAGACCTCTACCTGTGTGTAGTGTTCTCGTTACTGCTGCTGGGGGAGGGGTCTCTGTTGCATGGTAGGTGTCGGACCATAAGTTCTCACTTACACTTACCCACAGGAATAAAGTAATACTTTGGAAGTCTGTTGGGTTAGATAACCTGGAAGAGCTCTTTTTATACTCATGAAAAAACATAGCTGGTGCATAATATTGGGATGTTCTGTGTACTTGTTAAGCAACAGAAGTGTCAGAAAATTAAACATGAGATTAATAAAAAAATAAGAATTCTAATTTTTTTTTCAAAGTGTTGAGACTGCTCCAGAAGGGAGCAGGGCATCACTTGTGAATTGCCATCTGCTGAGACTGGGGGATGTTGAAAACACCCTTACACATATATGTCTTGGTTGTTTGTCACTGAATCGATGATAGAGGGAATTCCAAGTATCTCTGACTGACCCTAGTACAACCTCCATCACTTAACTGATTCACTATGTATCACATGAAGGAGACCGTAGCACCACCACCATATTTTCACTGTCTTACCATACACCACATGGAGCAGACTCTACTATTACCATCTGTCCACTGACTCACCATATACCACATGAAGCAGACCCTAGTACCACTGCCATCTTTTCACTGACTTACCATATACCACATGAAGCAGAGCCCAGTATCACCGCTGTCTCTTCAATGACTCACCATATACCACATAAAGCAGACCCTAGTACCACTGGCATCTTTTCACTGACGTACCATATTCCACATGGAGCAGACCCTAGTACCACCATCTGTCCACTGACTCACCATATACCACATGGAGCAGACTCTAGTACCACCATCTGTCCACTGACTCACCATATACCATATGATGCCGACCCTAGTACTATCTCCATCTCTTCACTGACTCACCATATACCACATGAAGCAGACCCTAGTACCACTGCCATCTTTTCACTGACTTACCATATACCACATAAAGCAGACTCTACTACCACCATCTGTCCACTGGCTTACCATATACCACATAAAGCAGACCCTACTACCACCGTATGTCCACGGACTTACCATATACCACTAAAAACAGACCCTAATACCACCTCCACCTCTGCAGTGACTCACCGTATAACCACATAAAATAGACCCTAGTACCACCTCCATCTCTTCATATATCAATTTCACCTGAAAAGCGAGGATGATTTGACCTTAGAAGCTAGCCCAATGTAATGATGAGGCGAGATGTTAGAAGTAGGAGATCATGTGAAAATCCTGTACACTAAAAATATTAATAATCTCTTATATGTTTGATTTCATAGTTATACAAAAATGATGTTTGTGTAAGTATATGTAGGTGGCTTTGACATGTAGCCCATGCAATGAACTTTAATATTTGCTTTTGTAACAAAAGAAAATCACTTGTTAGGGGAATGAGAGCAAAGAAAAGCATGTTAAACTTAGAAACTGGAGGTTACAGTACAAATGTGGACAGTATACACATATAAATGCATTATACCTATTAGATGGCATAAAAACAAGCTCCATTTTGCTGATTTATGGATCCCATTTGTACCTCTGAACTGTACTTTAACCTCAACGTCAATCTATTTAGGTGCTTTTCTACAAAACACAAAGTATATTATAATGAACTAATACAATTTAACAAATTAAGACAACATTAAGTTACATGCAATAAAATAAAATAAAAATAGGCAGTTAAATATCCTATACCTTCATCAGCAATTTCAAAGATGTATGATCAACATCTGTGGAAGCCATCTAGTGCTGTGCACTTCTGCAGTGAGATGATTAGTATTTACCCTTCACATGAGATGGTAAACTGAGGCCCCATCTGTCTGTGTTGGTGACATGTTGGGTGGATGTAAAAGATTCCATGGCACTTACTGAAAAGAGTAGATGTTGCCTGGGATCCTGGCCAGATTTCTCCTAGTTATTTTGAATACTACCTTCTGTCTTCCCTAAAAAGAGGCTGTTGGCATAGTGAGACTAGCCCAGTCAACAATGTTTAAATAAATAAATATCCAAACAGAAGTCTCAAGGTGCCCATGTGGAACCACCAACAGCCCCTTTGTGGCCAAGTACAGAACTGCAGTAGGGACATGTGAAACCACATCTTTCAGGTAAGAGGGACCCAAGTCATGTAAAGATAAATAAACCAACACCAGAACCTTATAGACAATCAGAACTCACTCAGGCAGCCAGTACAAACCATGCAGAATAGGGGTTATATGTTGGTAGTATGAGGTGCCAGTCAATAACTTGTTCTCAGACTTCTACATGAACTGAATAGGGTCATGTCAGATGATGGGAAGTCCTAAGCAAAGGACATTAAAAACACCTAGTTACAATAAAACCAAAGCATGAACTATTATGAGCTTAAGACAAAAAAGGATTTATCTTAAATCTGTTTTGCAAGTTGAAGCATGAGGATTTTACAACAGCTAACAGTTAGTCTCACAGTATCAAGCTATTATTTAGGATTACATCCAGATTATGCACCTTTTTAACAATCTCAATCATATTCCCCTCATAAATAGTTTGGAAGAGAAAGGTTACATGAGTCTCTCAAAGTGGCACAAACTTTCATAGTCTCAGTTTTGACAGTGCTTACCTTTAACCTGTTACACAAAAGCCATGGATGTATGGTATTGGGGGGGGGGGGTCAGCTAAGGAATATACAGTCACCATTTGATCCAGGGAGAAGGACAGGCAGATTTGTGCATCATTTCCAATAACTGTGGTGTGCCAATTCCCTCTTCCAAATAAGGCCTCCCAGTGGTAGCATGTACACTGTGAACTGGGTCTATATTATGTAGTCAAAAGACGTGTTCAGCGAGCACGTCTTCATCGACATATAAATATCAAACTCTGTAATTGCCAAACGGCCACATCAGCAACTTTTTTCCCAGGGGAAAAAAGCTCTTGGCTGTCATCAGAGATTTACCCTTTTCCCCACTGTAGTGCGATCTCAGAGTTGGTATATTTAGTTGGGGGGGGTGCGGTGCACAGCTCCCCACATTGGGGGGTGTGGGGGGCAAAGCCCCCCCACTCTATGGGGTTTGAACGTTTGTTTGCTGTTCCTTAGGCCAAGCACTTTTTCCCCCTGGGATTACAGGGTTCAATATTCATGTGTTGATGAAGACGTGTTCGCTGAACATGTCTTTTGACTACATAATATAGACCCCTGTGAACAATATGGGCCTAAGAGTGAACCCTGTGGGAATCCATATTCCAAAGGGTATGATGAAGGCTTGCTCAAACCTAAACACACTGTCTGAAATTGGCCTGAAATATATGACACAAACCAACCTAAGACTATATCAGAAAGACCACAGTAGGACTTCAAACATTCTGTCAAAATATCATGCTTAGCAGTGTAAAATAATGCCAAGTGATCCAGTAGGGAAAAAAACACTGGTCTCTATCCAATTAGGAGATCATTTACTACATGAATAAGAGTAGCCTTAGTACTATGGTGAGTACAAGACCTTGACTGGAATGGATCCACGAGTCCATTGACTAAATCACTGGTTTGAAGCCACGTATAAACAACCTTCTTAATAACCCTATCTAAGAATGGAAGCTTAGAGACTGTATGGAAATTACCCAAAACATTGAGATCTAATGTAGGTTTCTTATGCATACGAATACCTATAGGTTCTTTTAAGCTGATGGGAAAATCACATATCTAAAGGACTTGCACAGTATCTAATAAACTGATGGAACCATGACCTCCAGAATAGATAAGATTCATTTTCTATGACATTGGTCCAAGCCACAGGTTGTTGGTCACATTAAGGCCTTCCAAGATATAACAATAGTGCAAACTGATACTATATCAAGCCAAATGGGGTCTAAAGGTGGAAGGGAAGATCTGATAGCAGCAAACGTGTTAGTAGGGTGAAATGCAATAAATTCACAGTCTGAACCAGATGAAGCTCTCCTTGTGGTCAGACAGGCTGGGCTGCACACTCCTTTTTGGTGATCTTCACATGTTATGCAGCATAGTGCTTAATCAACTCAAGTCTTGCACTCCACACACCTGCCCTCCATGAGTGACATTCTGCTCTGTGCCCCTTCCTATGAAGGATGAGAAGATCATGGTTAAGCTGTGGCTCATGTCTTTTCATGGAAACAAGGCAAGTATGACTTGGGGCAAAAGAATCAAGTATTGAGTATAGGCAGTTGTTATAGACACCAATTAAGACATTTGAAGACACTGTACTATCCTCCAGAAGGAGCTGAGAGATCATTGATGAAAAAAGGAGAAGGAGAAGAAGAGGGGAAGGCATGACCAAATGCAGGAAGAGAGGAGGAAGGTTAGGAGTGTGGTAGTGAAGGTAGGAATTTTGAATGTTGGCAGCATGATCGGTGTAGGGAGAGAGCTAGCTGATACGATGGACAGAAGGAAGTTTGATATATTGTGCGTGCAACAGACCAGATGGAAGGGAAGTAAGGCCAGGTGTATTGGAGGTGGGTTCCAATTGTTCTGTCATGGTGTGGATGGTAGGAGAAATGGGGTAGGGGTTATCCTGAAGGAACGGTATACCAAGAGTGTTTTGGAGGTGAAAAGAGTATGGGATAGAGTGATGTTTATGAAGCTGGAAATAGATGGTGTAATGATGAATAGTGTTAGTGCATATGCTCCACAAGTTGGGTGTGCAATGGATGAGAAAGAAAAATTTTGGAGTGAGTTGGATGAAGTGGTGATGACTGTACCCAAGGGTGAGGGAGAGGTGATCGGAGCAGATTTCAGTGGGCATGTTGGTGAAGGGAACAGAGGGGATGAGGAAGTGATGGGTAGGTATGGTGTTAAGGAAAGGAATGCAGAAGGTCAGATGGTAGTAGATTTTGCAAAAAGGATGGACATGGCTGTAGTGAATACGTATTTTAACAAGAGGGAGGAGCATAGAGCGACATACAAGAGTGGAGGGAGATGCACACAGATGGATTATATCCTATGCAGGAGGGCCAGTTTGAAGGAGATTGGAGACTGTAAAGTGGTGACAGTGGAAAGTGTAGTTAGGCAGCATAGAATGGTGGTCTGTAGAATGACATTGGTGATCAAGAAGAGGAGGAGGAGTGTAAGGGCAGCACCAAGGATCAAATGGTGGAAATTGAAAAAGGGTGATTGTGAGGTGGAGTTCAGGGAAGACTTAAGACAGGCACTGAGTGGCAGTGAAGTGTTACAGAATAGCTGGGTAACTACAGCACAGCTAGTAAGGGAGACTGCTAGAAAGGTGCTTGGTGTGACATCTGGACAGAGGAAGGAGGACAAGGAGACCTGGTGGTGGAATGAGGAAGTACAGGAGAGTATACAGAGAAAGAGGTTGGCGAAGAAGAAGTGGGATTGT
Organism: Protopterus annectens; assembly: GCF_019279795.1. Classification (NCBI taxonomy): domain Eukaryota; kingdom Metazoa; phylum Chordata; order Ceratodontiformes; family Protopteridae; genus Protopterus; species Protopterus annectens. The sequence goes on along the minus strand of NC_056739.1, from coordinate 183,089,613 downwards.
CAGAAAGTTGAAGAAAGTAGACAGGAGTATAAGGAGATGAGTTGCATGGTAAAGAGGGAGGTGGCACAGGCTAAGGATAAGGCGTATAGAGAGTTGTACGAAAGGATGGACACTAATGAGGGAGAAAAGGACCTGTACTGATTGGCTAGACAGAGGGACCGAGCTAGGAAAGATGTGCAGCAGGTAAGGGTGATAAAGTATAATGAGAGAAACGTACTCACTAGCGAGGAGAATGTGTTGAACAGATGGAAGGAGAACTTTGAGGGGATGATGAATGAAGAGAATGAGAGAGAGAGAAGGCTGGATGATGTGGGGATAGTGAATCAGGAAGTACAATGGATTAGCAAGGTGGAAGTAAGGATAGCTATGAAGAGGATGAAGAATGGAAAGGCTGTTGGTCCAGATGACATACCTGTGGGAGCTTGGAGGTGTTTCGGAGAAATAACAGTGGAATTTTTGACCAGATTGTTTAATGAAATCTTTGAAAGTGAGAGAATGCCTGAGGAGTGGAGAAAAAGTGTTTTGGTACCAATTTTTAAGAATAAGGGTGATGGACAGAGCTGTAGTAACTATAGAGGGATAAAACTGATCAGTCACAGCATGAAACTATGGGAAAGGGTAGTGGAAGCTAGGTTAAGAATGGAGGTGATAATTAGTGATCAGCAATATGGTTTCATGCCAGGAAAGAGCACTACAGATGCAATGCTTGCTCTGAGAGTGTTGATGGAGAAGTACAGAGAAGGTCAGAAAGAGTTGCATTGTGTCTTTGTGGACTTAGAGAAAGCATATGACAGGGTGCCTAGAAAGGAGTTGTGGTATTGTATGAGGAAGTCGGGCGTGGCAGAGAAGTATGTAAGAGGGGTACAGGATATGTACAAGCGTAGTGTGACAGCAGTGAGATCTGCAGTGGGAGTGACAGATGCATTTAAGGTGGAGGTGGGATTAAATCAAGGATCAGCTCTGAGCCCTTTCTTATTTGCACTGATGATGGACAGGTTGACAGACGAGATCATACAGGAGTCCCCGAGGACTATGATGTTTGCAGATGACATTGTGATATATAATGAGAGTAGGGAACAAGTTGAAGAGACCCTGGAGAGGTGGAGATATGCTCTAGAAAGGAGAGGAATGAAGGTCAGCTGGACTAAGACAGAATATATGTGTGTGAATGAAAGGGAGGATAGAGGAATGGTGAGGATGCAGGGAGTAGAGTTGGTGAAGGTGAATGAGTTTAAATACTTGGGATCAACACTTCAGCATAATGGCGAGTGTGGAAGAGAGGTGAAGAAGAGAGTACAGGCAGGGTGGAGTGGGTGGAGAAGAGTGTCAGGTGTGATTTGTGACAGACGAGTACCAGTAAGAGTGAAAGGGAAGGTCTACAAAAGGGTAGTGAGACAAGCTATGTTATATGGGTTGGAGACAGTGGCACTGAGTCAGAGCTGGATGTGGCAGATTTAAAAATGTTAAGATTTGCACTGGGTGTGACAAGGGTAGACAGGATTAGGAATAAGTATATTAGAGGGTCAGCCCAGGTTGGACAGTTTGGAGACAAAGCCAGAGAGATGAGATTGTGTTGGTGTGGACATGTGCTGAGGAGGGATGCTGGGTATATTGGGAAAAGGATGCTGAGGATGAAGCTGCCAGGTAAGAGGAAAAGAGGAAGGCCTAAGATAAGGTTTATGGATGTGGTTAGAGAGGACATACAGGTGGTTGGTGTGACAGAGCTAGATAGAGAGGACAGGAAGAAATGGAAACAGGTGATCCACTGTGGCGACCCCTAATCAGGAAAAGCTGAAAGAAGAAGAAAGAAGAAGGTAGTGAGAGGAAAAGTCAAGAGTCATATAATATCATTAAAGTACACTTCAAAGAAAGTGGCTGTTTCCATGTAAACACGCTTCTACTGAGAAACTCTAGATGATAATCACTGTTGAAGTGACATCCCAACCACTTTTAAAAAATGGGGAAAATGGGTTTTGGATGGATGGATAGATATGGGTTCTGAGCAACACAACTGAAGAGTTGGAAAGTATAAGTATTTGAGACTGGTATTTATTCTGTATTGTTTTTACTTAGAGAAATTGCTGACATGAAAAAGACTGCACTCTATGTGTATTTTTAATATTTTTCTAACTTTAGAAATAGCTAGGATATTTGATCTGTAGTTCAAATGCTTCTTCTTCTCATACTCTGTGAACTATTTTGATATTCCTTGTACACTTTCTTATTTGTCTGCATATTTAATTTGTAACTGCACAGTTTGACATATTAAGTAAAGTTTATTTATTCACTGTTAAGCTCTTGTAGCTGTAATCTTTATTTTATATATATATATATATATATATATATATATATATATATATATATATATATATATATATATATATATATATAGATATATTGCTGCTATGCATTATCTGAGAGGAGAGTTTTTACTTTTGTAGGTTAACAAGCTGTGACTCCCATTTCCTATTAGATAAATCATTTGGGCCTAGTGCAAGTAAAATACTATTGTGTATGAATTCATATTTGGCTTAATTAAGGGCAGAAAGTAACTGGAGTACCCTGGACAATCTGCTGGTGGCTCTACTACCATGCTAGGAAGAAAGCTGTGGAGAATTGATTGGAGAATTCTTCCAGCCTTCCTGGGAAGTTTTGTGTGTGTGTGTGTGTGTGTGTGTGTGTGTGTGTGTGTGTGTGTGTGTGTGTGTGTGTGTGTGTGTGTGTGTGTGTGTGTAAGGCAGTTACTGTAATAATGGGCGCTGGAAAATACTTTGGTGAACAGAGAAAGTTGTGAGAAAGAAGCTTGGGATGCTAGGTTAAAAAGACTCATCTTGGAAAGTGGCCTATTAGCAGCCTAATTTGGGAATGGATGTTGGAAGACTATACTTTACCTAGGGCAGCAGTGTATTATCATTTCATCATGTGAGGTCAGAATTGATGTTTGAGTTAGACTTGGGTGCACTTTTTTAGGATTTTAACCTGCTGGGTATTAATGATGTGACTCAAGACAGCATTCGTCTGGGATCCTTTCTTCACATTGGTGAAAGTGGTACCATCAATTTGTAACATTTTAGTTTACATTGGTGGGATTCAAACCCCTTCTATGACACCATTTCATCATATCCCTTATAAATAAAGCCTAATTTGATAAAGTGGCCTAGAGAGTACACATGGTACATTTAACAGTAAAGCCTCTATGAGACACATAAAGCCACAGATTATAGCACTACTGTGGTTAACACACACACTGTTTGTCAGACAATGTAATGTCATAACTCCTGGTATTTATGATTAGTTAGCCAGTATTTATTTATTTATTGAAATGTGATTACCAAGAAAGTCCAACAAGGTAGAAGCCCATTTTCAGCGGAGGCCCGGGGAGAAAAGCTCCAAATTATTGCAAAACATTTTAAGAACAACAATTTTACAGTCTTCAAAAATAAATAAATAATTTAAATCCTTGATAACAAATTAGTGATAATATAAAAACATTGGTTAAAAAAATACAAGTTATATGACAATCAGTTAATATTTATAGAAAATTTAGACAGTTTGTAGAGAAATTAAAGGTAAGTTAATCTAATATAAACAGAAATTGCAATATGAAGTGAGGGGAAAAACAGGCTTATAGTATATTTAGAGAGAAAGTCAGGGAAGAAAATTTGATAGAAATAAGAACGCAAGTGAAGAAGGGAGAATAAGGAGGTGTAAGGAATGAAAAGGTACTTGTTCATATTTAGGGATCTAGTTTATCCTGGTTTTGAACAAGAACAAAGCCAGATTTTAGCTAGGAAGTCTTTCTGAGTGGTTTTGAAAGCTGAGAGGCAGGGTACTGATCTAATGGATATAGATAAGGAATTCCAGGCTTTATCAACCTTGTACGAGTATAAACAATGCCCAGCAGATATGATAGATTTGTAGACAAAAGTTTTTGGGCACTGGATCACAAAGATCTACTGGGAACATAGTTGTGTAGAATGTTTTCAGTGCTGGACAGGCAGATGGATGCTGAATAATTTTATACGTGGTAAGAAGCTGCACATGTTAGTTGTTGTGGCAGTTTTAACCAGTTTAAGCTTTTAGTGCTATACAGTGGTGGGGTCTGAAAAGGGTATTTGCTGCAAATTTAGCATTGTTCAAGTTTTCGTTTTTGTGAAGTCTAAAGGTTAGTGAGGATTGGAGCACCATAAAAAGTGTATGGAGGAGATAATTAGTGATGTATAATTTTAGTTGCTTTGGAGAAAAAGGTTTTGGCTCTGTGAAGCACCCCTAATTTTTTATTAATTTTTCTTATGCGATTTTGTATATGCATGTCAAACGTAAGCTTATCATCCACTATCACCCTAATAATTTGCTATGGGAAGTGACTTCATTGGTTGTATTATCAAGACAAAGGACTTCAAATTTTGTTTTTTTTCAAGAGAGAGGGATTTGGGGAAAAAGTAATAGTTTGGTCTTTCTTGGGTTGAGCATGTGTTGTGAGTTATGAAGCCACGTTTCAGTGTCTGTTAAAGTTTCCTGTGACATTTTTTGGAGGTGCACCATGTTGTCTGATGTGCAAATGAGAGTGAAATCACCTGCGTATTGTATTAGGGTGGCCTGTTGTGTGGATGTGTAGAGGGTGTCCATGAAAACGTTAAAGAGGAGGGGACCAAGGATAGAGCCTTGTGGTACACCAGTGGTGACTGGAAGGTAAGGAGAGAGTGTGGAGTGCCATTTTACTGACTGATACCTATTGGACAGGTAGCTTTTAAACCACAGAAGGGTTGGCTGAAAGATACCAGTGAGGATATTTGAAGTAGAAGTTTAATGCGACAAAGAATGCTGAAGGCTTTAAACAAGCCTAGAAATAAGGAAGAGACCAGTTTGCCATTATCTCTAGCTTTATTGACAGTAATTATATAGGTTAGAAGTACAGTGTTAGTACTATGAGAAGGACAGAAGCCATGTTGTGTAAGGGATAGGAGTTCTTCCTACAGGAGATAGTCTAGCAATTGATTGTTTTTGAATACATTTTTCAAGTATTTTGGTGAGGGGAGATATGATTGCTATAGGTCTAAAGTTATTAATGTGTGTTGAATTTCCTCCTTTGTGCAGAGCGATCATGTGTGATTTTTTTTCAGAGATAGGGAATGTGGGATTCCTGGACTGACCTATTTATAAAGATTGAGACAGGATAGGCCAATGCTGTTGGCTGCCATTTTTAGGTACTTACTTGGAAGGTCATCAGCTGAAGAAGAGCACGGTATAAGTTTGTTTAAGAGTAGTTCTTATAGGATGTGGGCACAGGTTTGAAGGTGAAAGTGGATGTGGTGATATATGGCTGCTGGGCAGGGATAGGATTAGATTTTGTGGAATCCTTGGCTAGAGATGCTATACAATCTATAAAATAAGAGTTCAACTGTATTGCAGTTTCGAGTGCTGAGTTATTGGGAGAGGGGTTTGGACTGAATTATTGGCCGGGATGTAAGATTTATTTAATGGATGTCCAAAATTTTTCAGGGTTGTGTTTAGTATTTTTCTGAAAGTTTTGATAGTACAGTTTATTTTGTCTTCATTTATTTGTGTTTTAGTACAATTGCAAAGCATTCTAAAGTTTTCAGGATATTGAGGTGTTTATATTGTTGCCATTCTTTCCATGCTTTTTCTCAACCCTGCATTAGCATTCTACTCTTTTTGGATAGCCACGTTTCCTTACTTGTTTTTAGTTTCTTCCTTCTAGGAGGTGCAAGGCTATTCAGGATTTTTAGAGAAGTTGTATTGAATTCATTCATTTACAGCATCATCTAAAGGGAGGATTTTTAGGAAGTTGCAGTTAATAGGTGATAGTTTAATAATGAACATTTTTGAGTTAAACTTGGAAAGTTTTTGTTAAGGATAGACAGAAAACTGCTGGAGCAGTCATAGAAGGCATATATAAATAAGCCCAACAACAACAGAATTCCAATGATAAAATCCATTATATTTCATCTACAATCTGCACCGGTTGAAGTTTCTGGTAATAACAAAAATGTTTCTAAGCAACAGCAAGGCTATCTCTGATGCTCTGTGTTTCCTTCTTCTTTCTGATGTCTTCCTGAATTGGTCCCCATGCCTCTCTTCCATACTTTTCAAATCCATCCATTCATCTATCCACCCACCTGTCCATCTATCAACCCAGCCATCCTCCCTCCTTCCCTCCTCCCTCGCTCCATCCAAAAACAATATTTAGTAATGCATTTATTTTTGTGAAACATCACTTTCCTTTGGTTCTTTTACTGGCTCTTTTATTGTACTGGATACGTTAATATAACTGATTTCAACATCTGTACCTGCCTGGCCTTTGTCACTCAAACAGTAAACCAGTTAGTTGTTGACATCATGACAATAGATTGACTATGCAGTGTGTTATCCTTACACTTTCAGAACCTAACTCACAGCTAGATGATGTAATTCACAGCTCTTTCCAGTTTGGCCTACTGACACCATATCCAACATCTGTTTTTACCCTGTAGCATTCTGGCCAAAGCAGATATTCCTAAAGCATACATAAATAGCTCCTTCACCCACTTTTAAGAGTTGTGGCATGAAATGCATAATTACAAGGCCCATCATTCACTTTATTTGTCTCCTCTACTAGCAACCTGTGTGTGAGAATGAGCAAGGGTCATGACAGTGTGATCAAATATCCCAGAAATAATTCTCTTTCCTGAGACAGTGTGAAGCAAATAGTGAGCAACCTAATGGCAATTGCACTTTGGGGGGAGGTGAGGAGAGCGAGGAGAAAAGGCCTGACTATGCTGAGGATTGAACCCCATTCCAGGGGAAATATTGAGGGGGAACAAATGACAGTTGTTCTAGCAGCTGTCAGATCTTCTCAGTCGGGCATGAGATATGGAACAGGAAGGCCTAGCTACACCAAGTACACCTGTATTTCCTGATCACTGGGTTTGGAGGAATGACTGGGCATCTCAGTGGCAGCTATCAGCTCACCTTTTCAGTGGGACAGGGGAATACTGAATAATATGACTGAATATTTTTATGATAACCTTGTTTCCTAGTTGGCAGAGGGAATGGCTTATCATCCAGATGATTGTTTTCCAGGCATGAAAGAAGGAAATGTTTCTGCCTAAAGCATGTATAGTTTTGGTCGGAAGAAAGTGGGTTAAAAGGACTTAAAATATGATGGTCATCACTAGAGGTGGGGGGAAACATAGCAGCATCTGTGAGCCAAAATAATGTTTGGGAGACCCCAGGTTAAAGTAAGAATGGAACATCATAATTCCACTATGAACTCACAGGGTTTTGTGATTAATAACATGTCTAACACAGGAGACTATCCCTATTAAAGCAGGGCTTACAAGGCAAGAACAGAATATAAATTAACACCCGCACAGTGAAAGCAGAACTATATATAGGAAAGTAGGATTAGTTAACAAACTGAGTGCCAATGGTTTTAACCAAAATAAAACAACATTTTTGTTATAATTATTTATAGTTTCCAGATAGACCATTAAGCCTTTTGTGGCACTTTATGAACATTTTCATTCCAGAGTCCTTTTGACAGGGAGCAGTGGTTAAGAACCATAGGTCATGCAGCCATCACCAAAAGCCGATGGGTATTTTTTATCCGCCCTTCCCCTGTGGTAGCTGACAAGCTCACTGGAAAGGCAAAGTCAACAATGATGGACCGGTCAGTTCATGCTGTGATATATAGCTTCTGTTAAAAATCACTGAGGCAGCAGACCAGGGTTCTGCCCTCCTAGCAGGCTGAGTAAGCCAACATTAGATTTTACTCCCATCTCCTCCAGCTCATTTCTTTTTCGCCCAGGCTCCTAGGTGAATACAGGATTCCAACTCTTTGAACAGTTTAGCCAAAAATAATAGCAATTTTAAAATGAGCAAGAATAGTAATAAAATATAGCCAACAGCAAAGTGAAATTAGTATCCCATTGAGACAATTATGGTTAGATGCACTGCTAGACCTTAAGAGCATGAACAACTAACAGTCCAGAATATTCTACAAGCTATGAAACACTGAGTACTCAGGGCTGAAAGTTGTAAGCACAGACTACTCAAAGGAGAGTATGTCAATGAAAAAAGATCAAAAAGTCCTGAAAAACAGGGAGGCTGATAGGAAGCAAACACTAAATGCGTTCATCTTGGTTCTCTTGGGTGTTCACTGTACCTTTTATATCTAAATATTCTTGTTTATATCACAGCTCTTCAGAGAAAATTATCTCCAACCAGTAACCTCTAACAAATCAACTTCCCTCAGTAAGGTCATTAGAAATGGTCAAGTATGATGAAGCTAATACAGAAATCTGGGAGTCAGTAGGAACTAATAAATATGTAAAACAAAACAGATTAAATCTCGGTAGAAAGGGTCAAGTCTGAAAGTCTGACGTGGGTATTTACTGCTCAGGCTGCCAGTTATGAAACAGTAAATAGTTGTGTAATACATGGATTGTCTTTATTATGCAATAAAAATGAGACCCACCCTTACAACAGTGAGTTTGGCTGGCATGCATGATGACACTACATGATACAAGCAAAACTCTGGATACACATCAGTAAATATGTATGCCTGCGTACATACCATATTTAGCAGATTAGTACTGCTTGGTGTATCTATCTCTCTCTCTCTCCGCCCCTGTATATCATGTCCAAAGTTGGGAACCATTTGTAATGGGTCACAAAAATGTGCTCTTGTAGTGAAGTTCTTGAAATCCATTCTTGAACACATACCACACTGGTGATCTGATCATAATCCTCTATTCCATACATGCATTCGTAATTGTAAACCAAACCTCTTCTATGGTGGAATGATTTGTTTCTAATAAAGTGGAGGAGATTTATCTGGGAAGTTAAATTTCCTTACATCTCTGCTGGCATATGTATGACTCTGGTTCCAGACCCAGAGTTAGAACAGAGCAAGTTGTAAGTGTTTGGATGCACACACCTAACACCACTAAGACATGTAATCTGTTTAAAAGTATCCCATGTTCTGAACAATATCAAAGTAACAGCTAACCATATCATCAAATAAACACACATGCACAGACACACACACACACACACACACACACACACACACACACACACACACACACACACACACACACACACACACACACAAAATAAATCTGGCTTCCTTCTTTAGTGGTGCAGGTCAAGGCAATTTGTAGCTGTCAATATTTAATAGCATGCCTCCTCTACTTTGCTAGCAGGGCCACAAAGCATTTGTTAACAAGATTTGTGTCTGTGCGCACTAGCAGGGCCACAAAGCATTTGTTAAAAAGATTTGTGTCTGTGCACTTATATAGCAGGGGAGCTTCCAGGTTTGAGTACATTTGTTAACCAGTTACAAGGGGTGCTCTAGTACCAGAATTAGTTGCAGTTTTTCCTAGAACATACACAGCTCTGCAACTGTCTTTGGGATCTGAATTGCTGTTTGAGATACAGAATACTGAAACATGCTCTCCCCAGATGAAAATGTAAGTAGACTGGGTAATTATTCTTACTGCTCCAAGCTGACATGACTTGGAGTAAAATTAATTAATTAGGGGATACAGGGGCCAAAACTCTGCCTGTGCATATGTACATATGTACATATGTGTGTGTGTGTGTGTGTGTGGGGGTGATGAAGTGCCCCAAATGAAATGCCATTCAGAAGATCGTTTTGATGTAATTGACATACCCACTTTTAGAAAAGAGTGGTTCACAAACTTCACTAATCTATAACTCAAAATATGTATATCTTATTGTTTTCTGTACCAGAAACAATAGCTCTTCTCCTAAAACACAGCACTTTCATAAAAGCAGTGTATGCTAATTATAGTGGATGACTTGACAGGTTTGTCTTGCTGTGATGCATGGGGAACAGAACTTTGTTTTCTAGCATGGCCTTAAAGGGTACAAGAATATTACATTCTCAGCATACCTCTCAACTGTCCAGAATTTTGCAGAATATCCAGAATTTTGCCTCATATTTTTGGTCTGTTCTTCATAACATTTTTGGTTTTCTGACAAACCATTGAGTACTGAAGTCACAAAATATTGACAGACATTTGAGTTTTGGACTTCCTATCCTTCAGAAAAATACATGTAAATGAAAAACCTGTTATTAAAGCCACTTTCTTAATTTCTAACAATATTTAAAATGTGACCCTGAGTTTGGGGCTTAATCCCTCTCATTATTTTTGGCTTTGTCATGATTTCTAGTGCTTAGACTTTGAGCATTATGATTCTCAGAATCTCATTATGTATGTGTATGAGCAAAGACTATACAATAGTAGATTGATTGCTTTGGTCTGTTCACTTCTGTTGGTTGCATTCATTGTTGCTGTGTTGTGTTTTTCAGTTCTTTCTCCTGGTTCTAATCCTCTTTATCCTGGAACTGGTGGCAGCTATCCTTGCTCTAGCGTTTGGCAAACAGGTATCAGAGAGCTTTACTTCATCATTTTATTATTAAAAATTCATGGCCAAGTTGTACTAATGGTTGTATTTAGTGAAAAGTGTCATGTGTGTAAGAGTGCATATGCACACACACACACACACACACACACACACACACACACACACACACACACACACACACACACACACACACACATATATATATATATTTGTGCACAGTGCATACTCCATGAATAGCTGTATATCTATATTGTTTACATTTGTCTTGCTCTTGCCACATCTTTATTGAGTTATATAACTACATAAGTATAAGAATTACAGAGCACAATGACACGTATACAATACTGATCAAGTAAAGACAATCAACCTTCAAACAATAAAGACCCCACAAGACATAAAATCAATTAATTAATCATAACAAGTTACTGCAAAAAATGTGATTGTACGTGAACAGTGCTACAGAAAGCATGAATTGCAACCTGGAACAAAATCTGTCTCTCTCTCTTACACACACACACACACACACACACACACACACACACACACACACACACACACACACACACACACACACACACACACACATTTTAAGCTGACATAAACTGATGAAGGGCACATGCCAGCTTGAAACTGAGTGATTGCAAAGCCTGTGTTTGGCCCAATAAAATGTATTACATAACATCTGTGTTCCAGTGTCTTTGTGTTTTCTATTAATGGACCAACACAACATTTCTTTATTGTAATTTCTGTATGGAGGATGTGAGCAGCTTTCCTCCCTCTAAAAAATGTTTTCAAATTTCACTGAGAACGTTCATTGTTTGCTTGGTTCCATGCAAATGGGAGAATATAATCTTTGCCCTATGTCAGGTAAATGTAACAATTTCTAATATAAGTTTCACATAAAAATGTTGCTTTTGCTGTTTAGCATGTAATCACTAACTTCCAGTGCTAACACAGACTTTCTGCTCAGAGCTAGTGACTACACAATGTATAATAATTTAGTGCCCAAACAATAACAATAGTGCACCTATCCCATATGTTAATATTACTTGCAATTCATATGGCCTTCCTATCTTAATAGGGATTTATAATTGGGAGTCTGCTGTACATTATAACCATACAACAGATGCTTTCAGCTGCAGTGGGGGTGGGGTTGCATGAGAGGAGGATATCCGAAGTAGCTGCTGATATCACTTTTAAACTACTCAAAAAAGACACCAGTTGTCTGCTAAACACTCCTGCCCAGTGATTGAGGAAACAAAATGTTATTGTGTTGGGTGATTTTTCATTTTTATTGGGATGAAAAGACCAACAAAGTAGACTCTCACAAGTCTCAGTATGTACAAACCTGACTTGCACAACACCACATATTTAATTTTCAACAGGATCTTCCCGAACTCCTTACAAAGACTGCCTCTGCAATAGCTGATCTCCCATCTTTTCAATAATCACTGCACCATAAGTCTCTGCTTCTCAGGAAAAGGTGCAAATGTTGGTGGTTTAACAACCACCTACAGGTCCTTCAAGTGTAGCCGTGAATATGACCTGCTTTTTGTTGTGTGGTAGAGCTGAAAATCTGTTAGTGTTGACCCCCACCCACCTGCCCAGTTCTTGTGGTGGTCTTTTCGTCTTGATGGCTTTGAGTTGCCCGCCTCTGGTATAAAGTTGATACTGGACACTCCCCCCTAGTCACATTACATCAGCTCATTCTGCTGTTAATAGTGAGAATTTAGCAAAGGCCCACCCCTTTAGCTTCTGAATACTGATATCTTCTGTCTCTTCACTTTCTACTTAAAAAAAAAAAAAAAAAACTGTTTCCTGCCTTTCCTAGAAATGGTGTAGTCCAGATAGAGATTTACTGTATGCAGGACTGTTTGTAAGCTTCTGAGTGGTGATCTTCAGTTTTTTCCTTAGATCTGCTAGTTCTCTGCTCTCCTGCTCTTTTTGTAGCTTATTAGTCTAGCACTTTACCAGACTTCTTGTGGCAATTATTGCAGCACACAAAAGTGCTCCCAGCACTAAACTTTCTACAAGGAAACAGCTCCAGTACTTCAGCACTTATTATTAATGCCCACCCCTCCAGGCATGTCTAAAGGTCAGTTCCCTGTGCTTTCTCCTATTAACCTGGTGAACTTGGGCATCCTGAGGCAATGTAGCAACTACCTCATGTACACTGACAACCCTCTTCTCTTACCCCCCAACACTCAGACTTGTGAGAGATACACATATATCCAAATTGGAAGCCACGCACTCTCCAGCCAAGACCGGGATAGCTGGTCAAGAGGAGAAGGTCAACACTTGCACCACACCACATGGAACACATATCCCTCCAGAACACTCACCAGCACTGCCTTCACATAAAAACATAAACCGCACACCCACCTTCGCGGAGGCTCTCAATAAAAATCTACCCAAACAGCAGAGATTTCCAAGGCAGAAACACACTCGAACACCACAACACAACACTTAACACATAACACATAATGCTCCTAAACAGTATGCCACTCAACCAAAAAGCCCCTAATGCAAAACAGCATGCCCAATACACTAGTCATAGGTGATTCGATAGTGAGGCACGCTGATGTCCCACTCACTAGGTTGAATAAGGATAAAGTAACAGTCAGCTGCCTGTCAGGTGCCATGATCCGTCACATAACACACACACTCATGTCCCTAAATAACAGGTACAAATATGACTCTGTCATTGTACATGTGGGTGTGAATGACCTGAGATGTACCTCCCTGGACTACATGAAAAGAGACATGGAGAAGCTCATGGATTATGTAGCCCAGGCGGGTATGACCCTAGCCCTGAGCAGCATCCTATCATCACCCAAAATGATACCACAGAACAAGCAGAAAATGATTGATTTCAACAATTGGCTAAGTTTCTGGTGTCATTCTAAGGGGATCCAGTATCTGTCTGCCTGGGATGACATGATTGACAGACCTCGATGCTTTGTCAGAGATGGTCTGCATCTGTCACCCTTGAGCTTCCGGACACTGGCCAAGGCTCTTGCCACCACTGTAGTACCTTTTTTAGGCGGTGTTCCAAAGACCAAATTACTCCATAACAGCTACAAATGAATGCAATCTGAAGGTCATGCTGCTCAACACTAGAAGTCTAAATCTCAAAATGCACTCACTCGAAGCACTCCTTAAAATGGAGAACATCGACATTTGTGCTGTAACAGAGACCTGGTCCAAGGCAGCAGACAGTACCCCTGCACTACCAGGCTATAACTCATTCCATACCTTTCGACTGCAGAACTTGGACTGGAACTCCAAAGGCAGTGGTGTTTCCATATTCATAAAGGATGCGCACACCTCCAGACTGGTAGCCCAACATAACACATCAGAGATACTTCAGGTGCAGCTAACATTGGGTAAGACAGCAATTCAGATTGTAGCCTGCTATAGGTCCCCAACCATGACCCTAGACTCACACTCCATGTTCCTAAGCACCCTGGAGAATATTAGGGTTCAACCTAACACTTTCAAACTGGGAAACTTCAACTACCCCTCCATTAATTGGGAAAAATACTCATGTACCAATACGCTTGCCCAATGTTTCCTGGAATTCATTAATTCCAATGCCCTGGACCAGCTCATTCTTACCCCCACTAGAGGTAGCAACGTCCTTGACCTGGTCATTACTAACATGGGCGACTATTGTTCTATACCAGTAGTCAACTCCTCCCTAGTTAGATCCAATCACAAACTAATCACCTTGGAAATCCACATACCTCCCAACCCCCCCCCCCCCCCTGCAAAGGTAACCACTGTGAAAACCTTCTCCAAAGCTAACTTTGGGCTCCGAAAAACAGAGGTGGCTAACTTAACGACACCTATGCAATTGGAAAACAGCTGCATGACTGCCAAATCATACATTAATGTCCTGTATGAACACATACACGTATACATGGATCTTGCCATACCCAATAGAACCAAGACGCTCTCCTCCAAAAAAAGGAATCCAGTTTGGTGGTTCCTTGCCATAAACAAACTCTACAACAGTAGGAGGAAACTGATGCAAAATAAGGTGAAGTCCCAAGACTGGAAAAACTCCCTTATCAGCCTCAACAAAAAGCTGAGATCCCTCATCAAATCCTCTAAAGCTAGCTATGAAAACAGAATTGCAGCATATAGTAAAGACAACCACAAGGCCTTCTATAGTTATGTAAAGAATCTCTAAGGCAATACCCAGATTTGCTCGGAGCTGTTGCATGCAATGGCACTTCCTATACTGAGCCAACAGATACTGCCAATATACTGGCCAACAGATTCAGTGCCAACTTTACCCCTCTCTCCTTCACCACAGGACCAATCACAATACCAGTAGATTGCCAGGCACCCAATATTACTGCTACACAGGTTAAAACAGCACTGTCCAAGGCCAAGAATACAGCTTCTATGGAACCTGACAATATCCCTGGCTCTGTTCTACATGAGCTACAGAGTGAACTGGCACCTCACCTGTGTGTCCTGTTTAATCACAGCCTCACCTCAGGCTTTGTCCCTACCGAATCGCACACTGCTACAGTCATCCCTCTCCACAAAGGAGGAGCGACTACAGACCTTGGGAACTATATCCCCATTAGCCTGACAAGTCTGATATGCAAAGCTATTGAATGCATCATCATGGAACTAATAAGCAAGGATATAGGGAATCTCCAAACTCTGGATCCCACACAGTTTGGTTTTGTGAAGTGTAGAGCATGCCTGCTCAACCTGGTTAACTTCTTTGAGTCAGTCACCAGAGTTGTGGATGAAGGCAAGGTGGTTCATATAGCCAACCTTGATCTAACCTCAGGAATCATAGAAAAACTCACTAAGCTAGATATCAACCCCTATATCACTAGGTGGGTTGCAAACTGGCTTACAAATAGAACCCACAGTGTGAAAGTAGCTGACTTCAAGTCAGACTGCTGACCAATCACGAGTGAAGTTTCACAGGGTTCGA
Source organism: Protopterus annectens (assembly GCF_019279795.1). Lineage (NCBI taxonomy): Eukaryota > Metazoa > Chordata > Ceratodontiformes > Protopteridae > Protopterus > Protopterus annectens. Next base: position 183,074,252 of record NC_056739.1, on the reverse strand, counting down.
TCCTGGGTCCTTTCCTGTTTAGTATCTACTTCTCTAAAGTCCAGGCCAACACAAAGGGACTCAGGCTGACAAAGTTCGCAGACGATTACAAGTTTGGAGCCATAATTAACTCCCCAAGTGATTTTGACATCCTACAGAGAGGCCTCACTGAGACCAACGACTGGTGTCAGAACCATGGCTTTAAGCTCAATGCCAAAAAAATGTGTTATCATCCCCTTTATGAAAAACTCAGTTCACATGAATTACCACAATGATGGTAGTCCACTGATCACAGAAGGCGTCATAAGAGATCTGGGAACACAGGTTGACATTAACTTGTTTTTTGACCACCACCTAGCCACTGTGGTCAGAAAGTCCTTCTATGTGGCACATCTCATTACTAAGGGTTTTGCATCCAGGAAGAAAGAGGCCATTGTCTCCCTCTACTCTTCCATCATTAGAATAATCATCGAGTACAATGCCTCATTTGGCATGTACCTCACTAGACACCTACAACTACTGGAGAGGCCACAAAAGTACCTCACAAAGAGGATCCTAGGCTTTAAACACTTGTCCTATATGGACAGACTCAAAAAACTCCACCTATTCTCTGTCTCATATCGCCTACTTAGAGACGATCTCTGCTTGGCTTACAAAGCCATGTCTGACCCAGCTCTGTTAGAAATGCTACATCTAAAAAATCCCAATCTTTCTACACTACATGCTCCAGATACCTCAACCTCATTACCACAATTAACAGAAAAAGCTGGAGGGACAGGTTCATAACCCAGAGACTGTCCATGCTATGGAATACACTTCCCATACATGTCAAGCAGAGTGCCTCACTGGCCCTCTTCAAGAGAAATCTTAATGAGTGGATGTGAAATAGAAAATTCACCACAGGGATCACTCCAGTGGCTCTACTTGACAGAGGCACTGGGAACTAAGGTCAGGTGGCACGGTGCCAGGATAATCCTAAGGGCTAAGCTTGTAAAGGCTCCAGTGCCATTAGCCTAGTACACACCTATGAACCTATGAATCCTGACTGGTCCTGTGTTACATCATAATAGAATTGTAACACAGATCTGGGACAAACACAGCTTTAGAATATTTTCTGAACATTGTGTTAACACTTTAAAAGAAATTGCTCTTGTTGGTTATCAGATGGAGAAAGCAGAACTGTACTCAATGTCTAATGGCCATGGCAAAAAGACACTAAAGAATCTGAAACTTTGAAAATTTTGAACTGAAACGTCAGCTGGGTTGATTTTTACAGTTCAAGAAATCTATGCGTAAAAGTGTTACAGAAAGCCAAGGCAGATTACAGAAAAACACACCAGACCAGATTGCTTGGAGACCCTAATATGTGCTGGAATGGGATCAACAACCCACTTGGCTGATCCAGATTAACCAAAAAGCTTAAAACTGATTGTGAAGGCCAGATCATTACCACAGTACGTTTTTCCCTGGCAATTGTAAAGCAGTCAAACAACTCCTTCCTTGCCTTGCAAGCAATGCAGTATATCTACATGTTTATCTAAATGATTTTACAGAGTTTTTTCACCTCATAATTGCATCCATTCAAGAGATCATAATTACAGTTAATGATAACTCAGGAATGTTTTGTTTGGTGTCAGTATTAATAAATGGTTTGGCTTATACCCTGGTAAGCAACTACTGGATACCAGGACTGGGTGTCAGGGCAGCCAAACAACATTTAGAGAACATAATACAACATTCCAAAGGTAATACAATAATTCCAGGAGATTTTAATTGTATAATGAAAGAAGAGGACACAAATGCTAAAAAATCATGCAAGAAATCTCCACTATCAAAATTACTTAGAGAGTTTACTGACTCATATAACTTAGCGTACTGTGGTGGTGGTGCTGCGGTAGCATTGTCGCCTCACAGTAAGACGTTGTCCTGTTCGATTCTCAGCTAGAGCGTCTTCTGTATGGAGACATGCTTGAATTGGCGTACCTTCATTGAAGGTTGTGCGTCAGGGCCGGCAACTTGGCATGTAAAAATCTACTGCCAATCAGTAGCGGACCAGAGTTCCGCTGTGGCGACCCCTAAACAGGAAAGCCGAAAGACACAACAACTGACTTATATAACTTAATGGACATTAGCACACATTCTAAACAAGATTCATCGATATTCCCACATTACTCACATAGACATAACACCTTTTCCAGAACAGATAGTGTATATAACAAAAGATCTTACCACAAAAATAAGCAAAGTCAATAAAATCACCTGCCCCTTCTCAGACCATAATGCAATAACTTTTGGAATAGATTTTAACTTTAAGAGAAGGTCAAACTATGCGCTTACTCTATGAATCCAAACAAAATTAAAGGAGTAGCTAACAGGATGAAGAGAATGATAAAGGCAATCAGATAAAAAATATACAATATAGACAAAAATGAAAAGCATCAGACTTAGAAGGAATTGCAGAAGCCTTTAGAGTCTATTTTAATAAACTCAATAGTCAAGAAAATAAACTAGAATCAAGTGAAGCACTTAGAAACTTCCTTAAGGAAAATATAAAACTAAGACTATCAGATGAACAAAGAAAAATAATAGATAAAGATATAACTATGACAGAAATTAAAGTGCATCAAGAAACTAAAATTAAACAACGCCCCGGGTAATGATAATATGACACCAGAGATGTTTAAACTACTATCTAATAATGCATTAAATCTATTACTAAGTTAGTTAAATAAGGTAATAAATGCCCTTCTTCTTGGAAATACACTCAAGTATCGCCAGTTTTGAAAGAATATAAAAAACCTGATGAGTGTACCTCATCTAGACCCATAAGTTTATTAAATATAGATTATAACATATTTATGACAGTTCATGCAAACAGAATAAAACAAATATTGCTGTTATTGATAGAGAATAATCAAAAAGGATTCATTAAAAACAGAAATAAATATGACAGTATAAAGAGCATTTTGTCCCTTATTAATTTAATAAACAAAACAAAAATAAAATGAATGTTATTTGCTTAGATTGTAACAGTGCATTCAATTCCATGAATTGGGATTACCTTTGGCTTGCACTAGTGGAGTATGGATTTTCAAAAAATTTTACCTCACTAATAAGGTCACTTTATGATAAATCTTCAGTGTACATAAAAATAGGATCCTGCTTGTCAGAGCTTATTACCATTACAAAAGGTACAAAACAGGGTTGTCTACTTTATCCTTTATTTGCATTAGTAATAGAACCATTAGCAAACTTCACACGTGCAAACCCGAATATTCAAGGAATTCAACTAGGTATTGACCTTGAGTTAAAGATTCAACTATTTGCAGATGACATTTTATTGACTCTAAAAGAAGATAATAACACTCTAAAAGAAGATAATAACACACTAAAAGAACTATGAAAAGCAACAAAACAGTTTAAGATTTCTGGACTATCATATAAAACCAATATGTTACTAATAAATATGAACAAAGAAGCATTAAATAAATATTTATCTAGCAATGATACACTCAAATAATTAGGAGTTAAAATTACAAATGACATGGATACAACAGTGCAACTAAACTATAAAGAGATTTTGGATAATATCAAAGAGCTCATACAAAATGGAATAAGTTATTTTTATCATGGAGGAAAGACTATATATAATTGAAATTATTATATTCCAGAAAATTCTGTATTTTATACAAGCTTGCTCACTGCCACCACCTAAATCATATTTAAAACAATTTGATGGGTTAATATCAAAATTCTTATGGTACCCTAAAAAAACTAGAGTTGCCCTAAGACATCATTTTGACAAATGGGAAGAAGGTAGAATAGGGTTAACATATTTAGAAGGATATATACAATTGCCAGCTTTAAAAACAGTTTCTCTATGCCTAAACAAAGAATATACTTCCAAATGGAAACTAGTACATGAAAAAATCTGGTTAAAAGCCACTCATGATACAATAAATAAACATATGGAAATAGTACCAAATCACTTACTTTGGTTATTGAAGGAATATATAGCAACAGGGAAAAATAAAACTATAAATTATAAATACATTATCAATACCCTAAAGTCTTTTATGCACTTTGTAAACAAAAATCCAGATATAAAAGCATGGTCTTTTTTCATATTCCCAATAGCATATACACAAAATAATATTATAACGCAGGACTCAGTAGCAGTTAAACGCTTAGTAAGAATGGTCTAATTTACTGGCATCAGTTGATAAACACTAATAAAGTACTAATGACAGAGCAAATTATTAGTGAGTTCAACCTTGAAAATAATGTGGTTAACACAGCAGGGATTAAGACAGTTTTAACCAACAGGCAATAATGCAGAAATCTGTTAGGGAAAAGGTTCCTAATTTCATAGAGCAATTAATAACACTGATGGAATTGGGAAATTCCATCAGTATTGTACAAATTAGTTAAAGAAATAAGAGTTCATAATAAACAAAATATACGGAAATACTACAAAACAGTTAATGGCAAAATGCCATATGATAAAGATAAAAAACTAATTCTTACATCTCCAAAACTAACATCTTCATCACTATATTGGCAACTTTTCACATGGCAATTTATACATAGAACATAATTAACACCACACAAATTAGAACTAATATATACTAAAGAAAATAGATGTTTTAGGTGTAAATTGCAATCGGTAGCCAATTGGCAACACATGTTCTATGAATGCCATTTACTTAAACAATATTGGGAAAGTATTAACTACTTGTTACAGGCACTGTTCACTGATAATTTCCAACTTACAAAATCTCTAGTTTTGTTGAATACATCTGTGCTGTCTTGTGTTCCAAGGCAAAAATATGTAATTTTGTGGACTCTCCTTGCTATTGCAAGGAAAAATATTATACAGAACTGGAAAGCTGTAACTCCTCTCAATTTTAAACATTTCAAGAACATGGTTTTATTAGTCTCACAGCTGGAATTGAAAACAATTAAGGAAAGAACAGAATGACCTACTTCCTTAAGCATTGCCTGTCAGAAAGTAAATCAAGTGCTGGAAACAGAAGACTGTAATAAATTATAATTATAATCTTATTCAAAGAAAGATACATTCAAGAAAACAACGTTTTTCAAGTATAAACATCCCATGTAAACAGTTGGTTTTGTAATCCTTGTTTTTGGAATTGTTTCTCCACTTTAAGCCTTGACTATATAAATATTTCTTTGATATACATACTGTATATATGTTTATGTTTTTGAAAATCAATAAAAAATTATTCAGTAAAAAAAAAATAATGTCTTATACATTATGTCCACTTTTGTAGGTAAACAGAGGAGGCTTAGAAAATAATTCCAAACTACTGGGCATATAAAAAAAAATTCCAATACTTGGAAAAAAATATTTTGTATGTCCTTGGTATACTGACTATACGTTTAATACAAAGGACTTGATGTAGTCAATTTCATTAGATTTACTAACAGGTCCAAAAGATGTAAGTATATTTTTTTCTCCCAAATAAAGGGGTGAATGTTGTTCCCTGACCACTTAGTATTTCACCAGCTATCTCACACACAAAATCTATGTAGTGGGAAGTCATCCTAGCTGCTCTGACCAGTTGACCCTTGATTATATTTCTTTTTTGATATTGGGGTGTTTACTTAAATAACATAAATAGGAAGGAACAATTTTCTAATTCCTATGTAACTTAGAACCAAATTTCCCCCTTTCCATATCCTTCTGAATATTTACATCCAAATAATTGATAGTCTCTGCTCCATAACTATAGGTGAATCTTTAAAAGTCAGCACCACATTCAGTGGCAAAAAATACCACTCATTAATGTAATTTCCTTCACAGTGTAAAAATACCATTAATTAATGTTCATATTTTTAGTTCATGTATATGCATATTAATTGATGTAAAATACTCTTGCTGTTAATAAAATAGCTATAAAAATCAACATTACTACAAAAGAAGGCCATGCCTGGAAAAAGCCAAACAGAATTTGCATTAGAAGGGGTATCCTTATGATATTGTCAAATGACCACAGTGGCTCATCTTAATAAAGAGAAGTATCAGCTGAGCCTGCTGAAAACCCTGATATCCACTGCTTGTACTAATTCCCTTATGTTTTCTATCATTAGCCATAACTTGTAGCCATAGACAAGCTGGGGTTATGTCTAATAACCTTGCTCCCACAGATCAGTTTAATGGTCATAAAACTGTATGTATTGCTTGAGTTTACTGTTTTCTCATTCCCATCACTCATGAACAAAAGCCCTGAGGTGATTAAACTCCATCATAAGAGGCAACTGCCCCTCCCACCACTACCTGAAGGAAATAATCCACTGTTTCCTGACAGAATACCCTGACCTCCAATCCCCATTACAGCCCTTCTGTGCTCACAATGAAGTGCTTGCATGCATGTCAGATGTCAAGGCCAGATATCACCAAAAGGACATCATCTTCAAACAAAAAGATGACACTTCCGTGTTTCCAAATTGGACACCATCCTAGCCTCAGATGAATCTCAATACTTCAGTTAAAGTCATGGACAAGAGAGGTGATGAAATATGCCCTTGGCTGAGTCCAATGTCAGATTTGAATGAAACCTGGAAAATACCAAGAATACATAGACAACTTTGACTGTGTTCACATGAAGACCAAATAATACTTAGCATATTCTCAGATGCACCTTATTATCATAGGATCTTCAACAACACATGCCAGGGCACACAGTTGTATGTTCTCTCCTTGTCCACAAAATAATTGTGCAGTGCATTTGCAAGATAAAACCTCTGTCTTACTGCACCCCAGTAGCCAACTTGCAATTAATAAAATAGATGTTACAATTTTATATATATATATATATATATATATATATATATATATATATATATATATATATATATATATATATATATATATATATGTATATATATATATATATATATATATATATATATATATATATATATATATATATATATATATATATATATATATATATATATATATATATATATATATATATATATATATATATATATATATACACACACACACATATATATATATATATATATATATATATATATATATATATAAAACAAATTTATTTAAAGCTGAGCACTTTCATCTCCAAATAGAGACTTCATCAGAACAAGTCAATAATAAAATGCTACAAATTAAGATGCATAGATCAACCATGATTGGTGGCAAAAATACCACTCGTTGATGTCATTTCCTTCACAGTATGAAAAATATCATTAATTAATGTTCATATTTACGCATATTAATTTGGTATAAAAATACTTTTGCAGTTAATAAAAAGACTACAAAAATCAAGATTACTACAAAAGAACCTAAAGAAATTCTAATAACAATAACTTATGATTATAGAGGGAAAAAACTGGGACATGACACCTTTTCTTGAAAAATAGAAAAATAAAAAATCCTTAGAGCTTAGCTTCATTAAGCTTTAAAACTGGGACCACCAAAACTATCATTTAACCCCAGGGGGACACAAGTGTTTAGCCTTAACTGCCAAAGCAGTTCATTACAATCTAGTAAAGTTTCCCATTGCCCTCCCCTGGGGTTATAGTCCACTTGTTCTATCACCCAAAACAAAAACAAACTCCTCTCATATTCCAAAGAGTGTTTGTAAAGGGCATTAGTCTATAGCCCCTTCTTAATTTCATAGTAATGTTCATTAATCCATGTTTTCAAATCCCTTTTGGTTTTCTCTACATAAAATGAGAAACACACTGAACAACAGGATGAACAGACAGACAACCCCTTTAGAACAACAGTTAAAGTGTTGATAGCCTTTAAAAGTCCTTCCTAAACTAGGAATGTTTCTACATTCTCCATCAGAAATATAAAGGCATGGATTACACATGCCACATCTAAAACTTCTTTTGTGTCTAAAATTTTCACATGCCTGGTTCTCATTAAACCAACTCATCCTCTCAAGAATGTCTCAATGGCTTAAATAACAGCTGTAAAAGAGGAAGCTTACAAAGTTATCTTAAGCTATGTAAAGCACAAGTAGTATTTTTGCAAGAAACACATCTTATACAGCAAGACATTATTAAGATTAATATGCATAACTACACATTAATAGCAAGTTCATAATATAATACAAAGCAAAGACGTGTAGCAATATTATGGAGAAAGACTACCTCGATGCCCAAGATCATAAATACAGTTAATGATAACTCAGGAATGTTTTGTTTGGTGTCAGTATTAATAAATGGTTTGGCTTATACCCTAGTAAACAACTACTGGATACCAGGACTGGGTGTCAGGGCAGCCAAACAACATTTAGAGAACATAATACAACATTCCAAAGGTAATACAATAATTCCAGGAGATTTTAATTGTATAATGAAAGAAGAGGACACAAATGCTAAAAAATCATGCAAGAAATCTCCACTATCAAAATTACTTAGAGAGTTTACTGACTCATATAACTTAGCGTACTGTGGTGGTGGTGCTGCGGTAGCGTTGTCGCCTCACAGTAAGACGTTGTCCTGTTCGATTCTCAGCTAGAGCGTCTTCTGTATGGAGACATGCGTGAATTGGCATACCTTCATTGAAGGTTGTGCGTCAGGGCCGGCAACTTGGCATGTAAAAATCTACTGCCAATCAGTAGCGGACCAGAGTTCCACTGTGGCGACCCCTAACCAGGAAAGCCGAAAGACACAACAACTGACTTATATAACTTAATGGACATTAGCACACATTCTAAACAAGATTCATCGATATTCCCACATTACTCACATAGACATAACACCTTTTCCAGAATAGATAGTGTATATAACAAAAGGTCTTACCACAAAAATAAGCAAAGTCAATAAAATCACCTGCCCCTTCTCAGACCATAATGCAATAACTTTTGGAATAAGTTTTAACTTTGAGAGAAGGTCAAACTATGCGTTTACTCTATGAATCCAAACAAAATCAAAGGAGTAGCTAACAGGATGAAAAGAATGATAAAGGCAAATCAGATAAAAAATATACAATATAGGCAAAAATGAAAAGCATCAGACTTAGAAGGAATTGCAGAAGCCTTTAGAGTCTATTTTAATAAACTCAATAGTCAAGAAAATAAAGTAGAATCAAGTGAAGCACTTAGAAACTTCCTTAAGGAAAATATAAAACTAAGACTATCAGATGAACAACGAAAAATAATAGATAAAGATATAACTATGACAGAAATTAAAGTGCATCAAGAAACTAAAATTAAACAAAGCCCCGGGTAATGATAATATGACACTAGAGATGTTTAAACTACTATCTAATAATGCATTAAGTCTATTACTAAGTTAGTTAAATAAGGTAATAAATGCCCTTCTTCTTGGAAATACACTCAAGTATCACCAGTTTTGAAAGAATATAAAAAACCTGATGAGTGTACCTCATATAGACCCATAAGTTTATTAAATATAGATTATAACATATTTATGACAGTTCATGCAAACAGAATAAAACAAATATTGCCGTTATTGATAGAGAATAATCAAAAAGGATTCATTAAAAATAGAAATAAATATGACAGTATAAAGTGCATTTTGTCCCTTATTAATTTAATAAACAAAACAAAAATAAAATGAATGTTATTTGCTTCGATTGTAACAGTGCATTCAATTCCATGAATTGGGATTACCTTTGGCTTGCACTAGTGGAGTATGGATTTTCAAAATATTTTACCTCACTAATAAGGTCACTTTATGATAAATCTTCAGTGTACATAAACATAGGATCCTGTTTGTCAGACCTTATTACCATTACAAAAGGTACAAAACAGGGTTGTCTACTTTATCCTTTATTTGCATTAGTAATAGAACCATTAGCAAACTTCACACGTGCAAACCCGAACATTCAAGGAATTCAACTAGGTATTGACCTTGAGTTAAAGATTCAACTATTTGCAGATGACATTTTATTGACTCTAAAAGAAGATAATAACACACTAAAAGAACTATGAAAAGCAACAAAACAGTTTAAGAAGATTTCTGGACTATCATATAAAACCAATATGTTACTAATAAATATGAACAAAGAAGCATTAAATAAATATTTATCTAGCAATGATACACTCAAATAATTAGGAGTTAAAATTACAAATGACATGGATACAACAGTGCAACTAAACTATAAAGAGATTTTGGATAATATCAAAGAGCTCATACAAAATGGAATAAGTTATTTTTATCATGGAGGAAAGACTATATATAATTGAAATTATTATATTCCAGAAAATTCTGTATTTTATACAAGCTTGCTCACTGCCACCACCTAAATCATATTTAAAACAATTTGAAGGGTTAATATCAAAATTCTTATGGTACCCTAAAAAAAACTAGAGTTGCCCTAAGACATCATTTTGACAAATGGGAAGAAGGTAGAATAGGCTTAACATATTTAGAAGGATATATACAATTGCCAGCTTTAAAAACAGTTTCTCTATGCCTAAACAAAGAATATACTTCCAAATGGAAACTAGTACATGAAAAAATCTGGTTAAAAGCCACTCATGATACAATAAATAAACATATGGAAATAGTACCAAATCACTTACTTTGGTTATTGAAGGAATATATCAACAGGGAAAAATAAAACTATAAATTATAAATACATTATCAATACCCTAAAGTCTTTTATGCACTTTGTAAACAAAAATCCAGATATAAAAGCATGGTCTTTTTTCATATTCCCAATAGCATATACACAAAATAATATTATAACGCAGGACTCAGTAGCAGTTAAACGCTTAGTAAGAATGGTCTAATTTACTGGCATCAGTTGATAAACACTAATAAAGTACTAATGACAGAGCAAATTATTAGTGAGTTCAACCTTGAAAATAATGTGGTTAACACTGCAGGGATTAAGACAGTTTTAACCAACAGGCAATAATGCAGAAATCTGTTAGGGAAAAGGTTCCTAATTTCATAGAGCAATTAATAACACTGATGGAATTGGGAAATTCCATCAGTATTGTACAAATTAGTTAAAGAAATAAGAGTTCATAATAAACAAAATATACGGAAATACTACAAAACAGTTAATGGCAAAATGCCATATGATAAAGATAAAAAACTAATTCTTACATCTCCAAAACTAACATCTTCATCACTATATTGGCAACTTTTCATATGGCAATTTATACATAGAACATAATTAACACCACACAAATTAGAACTAATATATACTAAAGAAAATAGATGTTTTAGGTGTAAATTGCAATCAGTAGCCAATTGGCAACACATGTTCTATGACTGCCATTTACTTAATCAATATTGGGAAAGTATTAACTACTTGTTACAGGCACTGTTCACTGATAATTTCCAACTTACAAAATCTCTAGTTTTATTGAATACAACTGTGCTGTCTTGTGTTCCAAGGCAAAAATATGTAATTTTGTGGACTCTCCTTACTATTGCAAGGAAAAATATTATACTGAACTGGAAAGCTGTAACTCCTCTCAATTTTAAACATTTCAAGAACATGGTTTTATCAGTCTCACAGTTGGAATTGAAAACAATTAAGGAAAGAACAGAATGACCTACTTCCTTAAGCATTGCCTGTCAGAAAGTAAATCAAGTGCTGGAAACAGAAGACTGTAATAAATTATAATTATAATCTTATTCAAAGAAAGATACATTCAAGAAAACAAAGTTTTTCAAGTATAAACATCCCATGTAAACAGTTGGTTTTGTAATCCTTGTTTTTGGATTTGTTTCTCCACTTTAAGCCTTGACTATATAAATATTTCTTTGATATACATACTGTATATATGTTTATGTTTTTGAAAATCAATAAAAAATTATTCAGTAAAAAAAAGAATGTCTTATACATTATGTCCACTTTTGTAGGTAAACAGAGGAGGCTTAGAAAATAATTCCAAACTACTGGGCATATAAAAAAAAATTCCAATAATTGGAAAAAAATATTTTGTATGTCCTTGGTATACTGACTATACGTTTAATACAAAGGACTTAATGTAGTCAATTTCATTAGCTTTACTAACAGGTCCAAAAGATGTAAGTATATTTTTTTCTCCCAAATAAAGGGGTGAATTTTGTTCCCTGACCACTTAGTACTTCACCAGCTATCTCACACACAAAATCTATGTAGTGGGAAGTCATCCTAGCTGCTCTGACCAGTTGACCCTTGATTATATTTCTTTTTTGATATTGAGGTGTTTACTTAAATAACATAAATAGGAAGGAACAATTTTCTAATTCCTATGTAACTTAGAACCAAATTTCCCCCTTTCCATATCCTTCTGAATATTTACATCCAAATAATTGATAGTCTCTGCTCCATAACTATAGGTGAATCTTTAAAAGTCAGCACCACATTCAGTGGCAAAAAATACCACTCATTAATGTAATTTCCTTCACAGTGTAAAAATACCATTAATTAATGTTCATATTTTTAGTTCATGTATATGCATATTAATTGATGTAAAATACTCTTGCTGTTAATAAAATAGCTATAAAAATCAACATTACTACAAAAGAACCTAAAATTATGTGAGTGGTACTTTTTTTTGTACCTATGAACCTATGAACCTATGAAAAATAATCTAATTAAAGTTAACTTATGATCATAATGGAAAAAAAATGACATTCTGGTCTTGTTAGTGGATCTAATGAAATTGACTACATCGGGTCCTTTGTATTGAAGTATAGTCTGTATACTAAGGACATATAAAATATTGTTTACAAGTATTGGAATATTTTTCTCACATGCCCAACAGTTTGCAATTATTTTTTAAGCCTCCTGTGTTTACCTACAAAAGGGGACAAAATGTAAAAAAATATTCTTGCGAGGATGAGTAGGTTTAATGAGATCCAGGTGTGTGAAAATTTTAGACACAAAGGACCTTTTAGGTTTGGCATGTGTAAACCATGCCCTTATATTTCTGATAAAAAATTATTAAACATTCCCAGTTTGGGAAGGACTTTAAAGACTATTAACACTTTTAACTGTTGTTCTTAGGGGTTGTCTATTTAGCCTGTTGTTCAGCGTGTTTCTCATTTTATGTGGAGAAAAACAAAAGGGCTTTAAAAACACGGATTAATGAACATTACTATGAAATTAAAAAAAGCTCTATAGACTAATGCCCTTGACAAACATTCTTTGGAATGTGAGAGGAGGTTGTTTTTGTTTTGGGTAATAGAACAAGTAGGCTATAACCCCAGGGGAGAGCAATGGGAAACTTTACTAGAATATCGTGAATTGTTTTGGCAGTTAAGGCCAAATGACTGTATCTTCTCAAGGTTAAATGATCAAGTTTCGGTGGCCCCTGTTTTAAAACTTATGTAAAAATCAAGCCGCAACTCCACAGCTGAAATAAATTTCACTGCTCTATAATGGAACACTTTAAATAAAGTAGCATTCTGACCCTTCGGTCCAAATAAATTCAAAAAACTTCCACCAAATATAGAGCTGTTTAGTTTCAAAGACCCTCAGAGCTCAATAAAAGCAAACATACTTTCTCAGGTCCCAGAAGCTCATAGCTTGAATACAACTTAGATACTAAGTACTGAGTACAAAATGCTTGAACGAAGTTTTGTAATAGCAGATGTTTACCATAAACAGCACATAGAGCACAAAGCCACAAAATCCTCGGCTGTAGAACAGTTTTCCAAACAGCTACTTAAAACAAAGTCAGTTGCATGAGGAGCTCTGTAATACTAAATGCTCAAGCACCCATGCAATCAAGGGGTATACACACTCCAAATGTCTTGAGGTGCGCAGCAGCAAAAGAGTGAAATATAAAATTGGTTGAGTGTAGTTCTTTCAGCAAATGCTGTAAGCAAATAAAGCAACTCTCTAAAGTCTCAAATTAACTCGATAAGTGCTTTCGGTAAAACCTTCTTGAGATCATGACAGATAGGGACTCCATCTCTCCATTTTAACATAAATCATATCCAATAAGCTTCAAGATACTGGATGGTGCCTTTTCTTTCAAAAGTAGCTTCAGCCAATAGTTTTACTCTTGGTAAAGCACACCTTCTCTTTCATGCAATAGTAGGTCTCTTGGTGTTTAGAATAGGTCTTAATGGTATAACAGCATTCAAACCAGGAGGGCAATCTGCCCATAGATTAATGATCCATCTGGTCTCACATAATTCAGTGTTGTTGGTAATATCACCTCACCTGATCCCATCATAAATTCTGTCAATGTCTTTCAAATTAAAGCTATGGTTCAGAAATTTCATGACATGGGTTGCTAATGCATTATGCATATCTCCTTTCCGTATGTCATTTAAATGCCGTAATATTCTTTGTTTAAAAACTTGATTCGCTTTTCCAACATAAAATGAGGTGCAATTTCTGCATGTTGCCAAGTAAACTATATTTTTAGTTGTACAAGTCGCTTTACATTCAAATGTGTACTCACGATTTGTATTCGGATGTTTGAAAACATTGCTTTTATCTATACATCCGCAAGCCATGCAATTGCCACATGGAAAGGATCCTTTTCGTCCAATTGGTTCCGATCTCATGAAAACATCTTTAATACATAAAAGTCTCTTATCTCTTAATGTTTTTTCTATTTTTGTAACCAAATCGTGGTGTATCACCCACAATGGCACAAAGATTTGTTAACAGTGCTGTAGGTAAGCATTAATCTAAGAGGTCGTAAGTCCTGTGATAACACATGTGATTCTTGTTCAGAATTCATCAATGAATTTCTACAGGGATTAGCTAAGGTGTCAGTAGCTTCTTTTCTCTGAAAGTTGGTCAAGGTAAAATCAGTCTCTTGTTGACAATATCCACGTGTCAGTAAGCGTTCTTTTAAATCTGTTATTTCCTGTTGAGCAACTTCTATTCGTGTACATCTTTTAGTAATCCTAGATACTTCATTCTTCATTATATTCCTGGTAATGTGTCTTGGATGCATACTATTCCTATGGAGATAATGATTTCTCCAGGTTGATTTCCTAAACAAAGAAGTCTCCATTTCACCTATTTCATTAATAGTAATACAAACATCAAAAAAACTGATTTGGTGCCGTGAATGTTCGCTTGTTACCTTTAAGAACAAAGTAGTTCCATTTAAATACTATGAAAATTGTGTGAACTGGACCTCATTACTTTCCCACAGTAAAAAAAGGTCATCTACAAAACGGCCATAAAATTTGACACAATGAAACCATGGATTCACAGTACTAAGAACATATTGCTTCTCCCAGTCTGATAACACAACGTTAGCATAATTATCAGCGCAGGGGTTGCCCATAGCTACTCCTCAGCACTGCCAATAAATACTTTGGCCATAGGTGAAGAAATTGGTTTCAAGAACCATTTCAAGTAGAGAGCAAATAAGATTTACATTTTTATGATTGTTGTTTTCTCCAATGACTTTTCTAACAATTTCCATTCCATGTTCATTTGGGATGGAAGTAAATAAACTTGTTACATCCATTGTTTTCAACAATAAATTATTCTTATCAGTTACTGTTCGCATAGCTGCTTTCAATTTCCCCAGAAAATCATCAATATCTCACAATACACTAGGAATACTGGCTAAAATAACTTTCAATTCTTTCTCTACAAAGAGAGACATTGTCTCTGTTATCCAACCTTGTCCAGCTACAATTGGACAAAGCGGTGGGTTAGTGATATTCTTATGTATTTTCGGTAACCCACTAATGGAAGGAATAGTGGGATGATCAACTTTAAAAAATTCATGTTGTTCAATATTTATACTGCCTTCCAACAGTAAATAATATAATTGATCTTGAACTTTCTTTATGTGGATGTCCAATTTCTGAGAATTAACTTGTAGATAAGTTACATGATCTTCTAACATAGCTTCCATTCCAATTCTATACCTTTCCGAGGAAATAATTACAACGCTCCCTCCCTTATCAGCTGGCTTTAGCACTATATCTTCATTATGTTGTAAATCAAAAATTGCTTTTCTTTCTTGTGGGGAAATGTTATGGAAGTGCTTGGTGTCTTTTCCTCCTCTTAATTTTTCTACTTCATCATTACACATTCGAATGAATAGATCAACTGCTGGATGATTCGTTGGAACAAATGCACTAGGTTTCTTGAGTATCTTGCGCTCTTGCTTCATGTTTCCAAATATGTTCTTTAAGGATACATTACGTGCAAAACATTTCAGATCTAATACAAAATCACTAAGATCTGATTTAAGAGTTGGTATGAGCGCAAGATGCTCAAGAAACCTAGTTTGTTCCAATGGGTGCTTGAGCATTTAGCATTACGGAGCTCCTCATGCAACTGACTTTGTTTTAAGTCTTTGTTTGGAAAACTGTTCTACAGCCGAGGATTTTGTGGCTTTGTGCTCTATGTGCTGTTTATGGTAAACATCTGCTATTACAAAACTTCGTTCAAGTATTTCAGTACTTAGTATCTAAGTTGCATTCAAGCTATGAGCTTCTGGGACTTGAGAAAGTATGTTTGTTTTTATTGAGCTCTTTCAGAGTTGTGAACTTTTAAAATACATTAGGTCCGAAGGGTCTTTGAAACTAAACATCTCTATACTTGGTGGAAGTTTTTTGAATTTATTTGGACCGAAGGGTCTGAATGCTACTTTATTTAAAGTGTTCCATTATAGAGCAGTGAAATTTATTTCAGCTGTGGAGTTGCGGCTTGATTTTTACATAAGACTTTTTTCGTTTACTAGCCATTACGTTAGTAGTGAGATATACATTTTTTCCATAAGCTCTAAAGATATATTCTGTATTATTTTTAAAGAAAAGTTATCATGTCTTCATATTTTTCCCTGTGATCATAAATTATTGTAACTAGAATTTTTTTAGGTTCTTTTATAGTGATCTTGATTTTTATAATCATTTTATTAACAGCAAGAGTATTTTTATAGCAATTAATATGTGTAAATATGAACAATATTAACTAATGGTAATGTTAACACTGTGAAGGAAACATCAGTAAGTGATATTTTTTGCCACCAATCATGGTGGATCTTTGTATTTGAATTTGTAGTCTTGTATTATTGACTTGCTATGGTGAAGTCTCTGTTTAGAGAGGAAAGCACTCAATTTTAAATAATAGCCTAGTACCTACCTGTGAACCTTTATGATTGGATGGCAAATAGGAAATTCACCCCGGGGATTACCTATGTGGCTCTGCTTGACAGCAGCAGAGGAAAATAATTTTCTTTGGTGGTGAAAGCCAGGGTAACTTTTTGGCTAGGCTTATATAGGCCCTAGGGCCAATAGCTTAGTACCTACATATATATATATATATATATATATATATATATATATAAAATTGTAACATCTAGTTTGTTAATCGCAAGTTGGCTACTGGGTTGCAGTCAGACAAAGGTTTTATTTGGTTACTGGTCTTTCGTACGTCTGTTTCTACATTTTTTTTTTAATTTACAAGATTCTGCAACCCTTCACAAGTCTGTCCAAAGCTAAAGAGCTGGACTGCTGCTCCAGAGATTTAAAGGAACTGGGTTGTTCCCTCTCAATTTACTGTGCAACTTTCAGATAGAATGTTATCTGCAGCATTCCAGCACAGGCTTTTTCACGGTGGCTAAATAATGATGCGAGATATACTTTAATCTCCTTTCTTTCATTTTTAAAGAAAGAAAACATGCATTAAATATGCTTATGCTAACCACTGTAAGGAAAGATGCACATAACCTAAAACAGTAATGAACATACCAAGGACAATAAACTAATGAGCCCTTGTAAAAACACACAAATGTTTAGTAAAACACAATAAGTTACCCATATATACGCTAAAGCATATGAAGATTAAATAAAAATATAAGACAGGATTCAGAGAGTCTTACTGCGATGTGGAAGCCTTAACTCAGAAGGTATCTGCATCACAGTAAGCATTTCAGATTCAGAAACTGCTCTCCTATTACAATGTTCGCTAGTGGAGGATGTAGCACAGAGAGCAGCCGCACTGGAGAAATTGCATGTACACGTGGCAGTCTAGGGAGCAACTAATGCTAATTAGCCATGCGTTTTCCCCCAGAGTTTTTCTGGCTCTGTGGGGTTAATTTGAACACTCTATTTTGATGATGCTCACCCATTCACTGCTATAGGAGTTCCACGATTATGGGTAAGTGTAGCGGAGCCAGTATGGGAGTGCATGTGTATGTGTGTGAATATATGTATGCATGTCTTTGGAGGTGGAAATGCAGCCAAGTGTGTGTGTGTGTGTGTGTGTGTGTGTGTGTGTGTGTGTGTGTGTGTTCGTATGCACATATGCACATATTTCTGGGTGGTCAAACTGTTTGAGGTAAGTATGGGATTCCGACTTATGTGTGTGCGTGTGTGTGTGTGTGTGTGTGTGTGTGTGTGTGTGTGTGTGTGTGTGTGTGTGTGTGTGTGTGTACCATATCTTTCTGGATTATCGAACTATGAGAGGTGGGTATGGGATTCCGACTCAATTTCTCCCTCTCACTCCCTAAAGAGCCCATCTCAATACCAAAAGATTGCCAAATTCCGATAATCACAGCCACACAGGTAGAAACAGCACTCTCCAAAGCTAAGAGTACAGCATCCATGGGACCATATGACATCCCAGGCTGTGTACTACATGAACTACAAAATGAACTGGCACCCCACCTAAGTGTCATGTTTAATCATAGCCTCACCTCAGGCGTCGTGCCCACTGAGTGGTGCACAGCTACAGTTATCCCACTCCACAAGTGAGGATCCGCCTTGGATTCCGGGAACTACCATCCCATCAGTCTGACAAGCCTGATCTGCAAGGGCATGGAATGCATTATCATGGAACTTATAAACAAAGACATTGGCAACCTTCAAACACTGGACCCCACTCAGTTTGGGTTTGTGAAGGGCCGATCTTGTCTCCTGAATCTGATTGACTTCTTCGAATCAGTCTCCAGAGCTGTGGACGAGGGTAAGGTGGTCCGCACAGCCTATCTGGACCTCGCCAAGGCCTTCGACACCATCCCCCACTCTGGAATCATAGATAAACTTACTAAGCTGGGCATAAATCCCTACGTCACTTGATGGGTTGCCAACTGGCTTACTGACAGAACCCAGACTGTAAAAGTAGCCGACTCCAAATCCAGCTCCAGACAAGTGACAAGTGGAGTACCTCAAGGTTCAGTCCTGGGACCACTCTTGTTTGGCATCTACTTCTCTGAAGTACAGGCCAACACTAAGGGACTCTGGCTAACAAAGTTTGCAGATGACTGCAAACTGGGAGCCATTATTGAATCCCCAAATGATGTGGATATTCTACAAAAGGGCCTTACAGAAACAGATGCCTGGTGCCAGAGCCATGGGCTCAAGCTTAATGCCAAGAAATGTATAGTTATCCTCTTTGGAAAAAAACATGTACGCATGAACTACCACATAGGTGGCAGGACACTAAACATCAAAAGTGTGATGAGAGACTTAGGGACACAAGTGGACAGTGGTCTCACTTTCAATAACCACATTGCCACAACAGTCAGGAAATCCTTCTATGTGGCACACCTCATCACTAAGGGCTTTTCATCCAGAAAAAAAGAGGTCATTGTCCCACTGTACTCATCCCTCATTAGACCCATTATAGAGTATAATGCCCCATTTGGTATGTACCTCACAAGACATCTGCAACAGCTGGAAAGGCCACAGAAATACCTCACTAAAAGAATCACAATCCTAAAGCAGATACCATGGCCTAAAGCAGATTCCATATGCTGACCGTCTAAAAAAAACTCCAGCTATACTCTGTGGCATATCGTCTACTCAGAGGCGATCTCTGCTTAACATACAAGGCCATGTCAAGCCCTGAGCTGTTGGACATGCTCCACTTAAAGAAATCCCAATCCCTCAGAGCCACACGCTCCAGGGATCTAAACCTTATCATCACAATGAACAAAACATGCTGGAGGCATATGTTCCTGACCCAGAGACTCCCCATACTCTGGAATAGACTGCCCATACATGTCAAGCATTTTCCCTCTTCAAAAGGAACCTTGATGATTGGATGGGAGATATGAAATTCACCCCGGGGATCATGTCAGTCACCCTGCTAGACAGGGGCTCAGAGAAGAAAATAGTGTGGGAAGAAATTTCCAGGGAATTGTTATGGATAGGCTTGCATAGGCCTTAGGGCCGATAGCCTAGTACCAACCTATGAACCTATATCCATGTGTGTGTGTGTGTGTGTGTGTGTGTGTGTGTGTGTGTGTGTGTGTGTGTGTGCTTGTGTTTGAGTGTGTATTTAGGTGTGTAGATGTTTCCTTGATTTTCAGCAAGTGTGTGTGGGCATGATTGTTCCTGCTTCAGAGAGTGTGTGTATGTGTGTGTGTGTGTGTGTGTGTGTGTGTGTGTGTGTGTGTGTGTGTGTGTGTGTGTTTGTGTTTGAGTGCGTATTTAGGTGTGTAGATGAGTGTTTCCTTGATTGTCAGCAAGTGTGTGGTGGCATGATTGTTCCTGCTTCAGAGAGAGTGTGTGTGTGTGTGTGTGTGTGTGTGTGTGTGTGTGTGTGTGTGTGTGTGTGTGTGTGTGTGTGTGTGTGTGTGTGTGTTTGTGTTTGAGTGTGTATTTAGGTGTGTAGATGTTTCCTTGATTTTCAGCAAGTGTGTGTGGGCATGATTGTTCCTGCTTCAGAGAGTGTGTGTGTGTGTGTGTGTGTGTGTGTGTGTGTGTGTGTGTGTGTGTGTGTGTGTGTGTTTGTGTTTGAGTGCGTATTTAGGTGTGTAGATGAGTGTTTCCTTGATTGTCAGCAAGTGTGTGGTGGCATGATTGTTCCTGCTTCAGAGAGTGTGTGTGTGTGTGTGTGTGTGTGTGTGTGTGTGTGTGTGTGTGTGTGTGTGTGTGTGTGTGTGTGTGTGTGTGTGTGTGTGTGTGTTTGTGTGTGGAGGGGGAAGTGCTTATGTTACTGTGACATGTGGGCTGAAAGGGAGAACACTAGAGCTGTCAGGTTGACAGTGCAGGGATCAGTTCAGTAATACTGTAATAAGCCATTAATAAGGTGTTACTCAGTGCAGTGTTATCATGACTCTGAATTAGAGATTCTGTCCATCACACTAACTGACCAACCAAGGTTGGCAAATTTGCACAGATGGAGAGAATCTTTGTGAATCCCAGTGTCAGTACAGTCACCGTTTTAAAACTAAGGGAAAAAAAAATCACAAAATAAAATCATTCCAAAATATCACACCATAATAACAAATGACCAACCACCAAGTCCAAATATAAAGCAAAATTTAAAAAAAAATGCCAAATTACTAACAGCTTTCCACTGTTGGCTGTACTATTATAATATTGTAACATAAAAAAATTGTTATTTGTTAAAGCACCCATATGACTATAAATAACAAGTCCTACACACAAGCATGTATTACTTAACATGTAAACTTTTGTCAAAAAGTTTTTATGACATCAAGCTGTAATTTTTATGTTTTATGTTTTATTTTAAAATTGTTTGCAGTAGTTTTATTATAATTAG
The DNA here is from genome assembly GCF_019279795.1 of Protopterus annectens. Taxonomy (NCBI): domain Eukaryota; kingdom Metazoa; phylum Chordata; order Ceratodontiformes; family Protopteridae; genus Protopterus; species Protopterus annectens. The sequence continues at coordinate 183,052,849 of NC_056739.1, read as the reverse complement.
AAACCAGATGTATACTTTACATCACTTTAAACACTTGTAACTTAAACACAAATCGTTTTATCAAATTTGACTCAGAGATCACATTGTGATGCTATTACTTTTATAAGTGTGCAAATTCATTTACCAACAGGTGAGCAAAAAACTGTATGACAATGTTGTTATAGGTCCGTACCTATCAATTCTTGTTTTTTTTTTTAGATAAATATAGCTCAACTGTTTTTATTTACACTGAGGCACATAGATAACATTCACAGCCCCTAGCGCGCACACACACACACACACACACACACACACACACACACACACACACACACACACACACACACACGTATTCTGAGTGTTCATCTCCCCAGATGTAACTGTTATACATTTTTCTGTCTATTCTCATGAAATCTTTGTAAATTAATAAAACTGTGTTTCGTCTTGTAATCCATCATGTTTCTAAACTGGTAAGACAAGAACGTAAGGATAATAACTACTCATGGACATGATTAAAAAGTTGATGTACCGTGCTCTGTATTTCACACAGCCATTTGTTCAGTCTGCATTCCTATTTCAGCTGGAATGATGTGTTTACATTCTAATTATATGTCATACATAAGGTGTTTTCTTATTAAAGAACAATTAAAACATTTTAAGGTTAATTTACATTGTAAATTAAAACATTTCCCGCTCATATAGCTAGTGCTGTACTTCTGTTTTGTTTGTTTAAGAATTCTGGCAGAACTTAAGTCATCTAACACATGTAAGGTGTGAGATTATTTACTTGTAATTAAACATCCTGGCTGAATTGCTGCATACATTAAAACGGAGCTTGTGTTTCCAAAGAACCTGAGCCAGCAAGGTGTCATTTTGCTGCAGGTGCAAATGACGATTCTTGCAATCTACTTTTTGCTGAAGCACTGCCAAAGTGTAACTGGGTTCTTTATAAATGCAACGTCTGCCACAGCACCCTCACATCAGTATATTTTTTTCACTTTAAAGTATATGGTGGGTGCACTGTTTTGTTTTGTGCGTTGTACTTTTATATATGCAGTCGCATGCTTAGAGGCAAGAACTTGTAGATGTTTCCTATGCTTTCTCATACTGGATTACACATGCAAGTTGAACAAAATGTGAATAAATTACATCCTACAAACCTAAGATTGATTCCAGCAGTGCTCCTTTGTACTTTGTGTGATTTTAATTATGTCAGCTAACCAGTCCAGCAGACTTTGGCCACTCACAAAACAATGAAGTTCTGTGTAATGGTGCTTACGTGCTTAGGAAAAGAGAAACGGAAAGTGAATAACCCGTCTTTCACTACTGAGGTGTTAAGGATAAGGAAAGCAGGCTTCATTTACAAAAAAGGAGAGCAGCTCTCAAAAACCTAATAATATCTGTCCTTGTGGGTGTCATCTTATTTGTTTATTAATTTTTTACATCTTAACTAAATAAGTGAACTGGTCCTTCTCAGACCTTTTTCAGTCACAACCCAGGCCAGAATGGCAAGGATAAACGCAACTTATATGTAGATAATTCACTAAAGCCAATGAACCAGCCTGCTTTGGGGAGGTGGGAGGAAAACTCAAGCCAGGCACAGTAAGAACATACAAACTATAAGCAGCGAGTAGCCTTATAGTTGCATTACTAAAATCATCTAAAAATGTCCTTATATATTGTACATCACATGGAGAATTCGCCTCACAGTAAGATGCTGTCCCGTTCGATTCTCAGCTAGAGCGTCTTCTGCATGGAGGCATGCGTGAATGCGCATACCTTCGTTGAAGGTTGTGCATCAGGGCTGGTAAGTCGGCACATAAAAATCAACTACCAATCATTAGCGGACCGGAGTTCCGCTGTGGCGACCCCTAACCGGGAAAAGCCGAAAGACGCAACAACAACCTGGAGAATTCCTCTGTGTGAAGAAATAGTCTGCAGCTGCAGTGAATCTTTTATAACCATGAAAACAGTTTTCAAGGCTTGTATATGCAGTAGGTATGACTGAAAAAAAGTGTTCCCAAGTTATTACATGACCCAGCTACAACAGACTGCATTGGTTTGTAGGTCGTCTGAAGTCAGTCTGAGTCTGACCTCAGTAGGCATTGTAAAGTCCTATGGCAAGATGCTTTCTGGGATGCTTTCTGAGCTGTGTAGTGAAAAGGGTCCAGTCATGGGGTGGGGGTAGGGTGATAAGACATGTCTTGGCTGTGGAAAATGACCCATTTGTATTTACATACATGTGACCCAATACACCACTGCTAACATCATGGGATGCTAGTCCATTCATTCGCAAACCCCTTTTCCCATTTTTGTATATGGGGTCTGGGTATTACATCAACAGTGACAGTCATCTACTACCAATGTTCACACCACTGGGTGGCTATTCATAGGATCATAGGAAATTACTAGGCTATTGGTCCTGAGGCCCTTACAAGCCTAGCCAAGAATTTAGCCCATGTTCTAGAGAATAAATGAAAATAAATGTCCCCTACGATATAAAAGTAGGTAAAACAAGGCAAAAGTGGGTTAATTAGTTTGCATCTCTGCTTGGAAAGTATAGCATTGACTTGGCAACCAAAGATAAAGAGAAAACCCCTAAAAAATAAATAAATAAGTAAATAAATAAGTTCTGAGTATCCCCTTCTTACCACATTGAAGAAGTGACATCCTTATGTCTTTTGCACTTATAACAGTGATGTAAACGCCCATTATCTGTGTATGTTGAACAACTTTCTAAAATCTTCATAAAAAAAACAAGTAAAATATATTGTACACAAGAAGTCATGTTGTACTACATATACTGTAATGTTTACACAGGAGTACCTATGACAGCTATGATTATGGCAGTATTTGCCGATTTTCTGAGTAATAACAGGCACTTACTTTTAAACTGAGCAGTTGTCCACAATCTGCTCCAGATACAAGGACTGTGTATTCTGAAATGAAGTCCCAAAGAGTTATTTATTTGTTTGTTTGCTTACTTGCAACTTGTTGGATAACTGAAACATATCATAATATGATTTTTTTCTCCATTTTTAACTAATCCATCTCTAGGGCAAGTTGAATTTGGAATTTTATTTCTTTAATCCTTATAAGATGGGTTCACTAAAGATTATCCGTTAGTGGTGGTGTAGCTTTTGTCTGGTTAGGTGAAATGTTTGGAATTGTGTATTATGTAAGTGCAAACTGTAGGACTCAGTCCAAGAATGTAGGACATACAGACTGATATTTAGATAAATGCATTTCACTCTCTCTACTAAAATGCCAGGCCAAAAAAAAAAAGTTTTTGTTTTTAAATTGGAGGTACAATCATAGTATCCCACCTGACTTTCTTTTCTTTGTTTTCTGCACCTACTTTTTTAATTAATTTTCAACACCTTTATTAAGTTATCACTTGCGATGTAGGCACACATACATCAGCTGAAAAGAAAACAAACCATATTACCATCTTTCATTTTCATGAATTATACATTACATGTATGTTTTCTTTCTTTTTAACACTTAGCATTCACTCCAACATTAGAAATAAACTGCTCAACTCCTGCCCTGCCACAAACTTCTCTCCTCCTCCTAAACAGCATCCTGCATGTATTGTTCTCACAAATTCCATCCATTTCCATGCAATTTTCTACCCTTCTCCAAAGAGCCCTCCTCCAGTTTATCAGTCTCCCTACAACACTCAGTACTTCAGTCACATTTTGATTTACACCTTCTAGCATTTGCCTCCTTGGCAGACAATAGCACCAAACAAAGCAGCAGCTCTCTATGTCTAGCCACCCCCAGATCCTGTGTCCCAGCTCAGAAGAACTACTGTGTTATAAAGAGTCATTCATTCCCCCAACACCTCTGACACAGCACTTTGTAAGGAATCTTCAAAACCTGCCAACCTACTACACTCTCCCAAACATGCTCCCAGACAGTGTTATGGAAAGCCTGTTAGTGAGGGGGTGGAGGGTGGACACCATCAACATTTACTATCCACCTCAAGAAAAGCCTTCTGATGTCCACTTTGAGTACAAAACACCTATGCAAACACTTCTAGGTTGGGGGATAAGGATAATAATTATTTATTGTTTGATTCATTACAAACCGTCTGCACCCCACTGCATATCTGGGAGCCACATAGATGTCTTCCCACTGCTCCCCCTGCAAATTTTCCCTCCAGTCTCTGCTCACAGCCCACTCCAAACTCCTATGGTTGATTTCCAGTTATCATACAGTATTTTATATGCCTACTAATTATTCCTCTCCCAACAGCAGACTCTGTTCTATACTTGATTAAAAACTCCACTAGAATGGGTTTTCACCCAACACTCTCCCATGCCTTTCTTCTAACCCATAATCTGATATCAATCCCTAGCATGGAAGGCAGTCCCTAGCTTGTAGTATAAACCTCTACTCCACTACCTCTGCTACTGCAGTTCCCTGCTGCCAACACCTCGGTCCATCTGCCAATCATTTCCAGTAAGTTCCTGCCCCCTCTTGCCCATCTTCCCCACCCCAACTTTCAGTCATCCCCATCAGCAAAAATCTCCCCACTCTGTTCCTGCATTGGCCCAGTTCCCATAACACTTTCTGCCACTTTATGAATGCAATACTCTGCATGGTTGATGCCACTCTTCCCAAAGACCTGCATCCAAAATCCCACTCTCCTCCCACGTCTCGGACTCCCCTCCCTTGTTCCACTATTATCCCTTTCCACTTTGATCCATAACCCCCTGCCCATGCTATGCCTCAACTGTACAGCTCTAAAGCATCTATTTAAATCAGGCAATCCCAAACTACCTTGTTCCATGGGGATCATCAACCCATCCCACAACCCCTGCCCTCTTCCCCTTCTAAACAAACTCCTTCAAGCCTTCTGTGGCCTTAATGCCAACCACTTCACACTCACTTAAAGAATACTGACATATCTATGTGGCACTGACCTACATGGAATCCACAGTCTCCCATCCTTTCTAGGGTCACTCACTCTCCCTAGCAGGGTGACAAAGGAGCATCAAACAAATCATCTGCACCCCCCCCCAATGCACTGTAGCATTGTTACATGGATTCTGGTGATCTTTGCTGCAGTAGTTTAGAACACTGTTGGGAAAAGGCCTTCATACTGACCAAGACTACAGAACCAATGAATCTTCCCCCACTGACTATATATGCAAAGGAACCACAAAAGGAGTTTTAACAAAAAGCATACTTATAGCTTGTTTTAATGTATGCAAAAAATGATATTTCAAGTGGTAAGCATCATACATTACCCACCCATATTTCTATCCATCTGTCTATTTGTTAGTCCACCTATCCATTCATCCATCCATGCAAACAGTCTGAACTTGGGGCTGGCAGCATGGTATCCTAGCAGCCTCTACTAAGACTGTCTTCTTCTGTACTGGTCCAGTTCAGCTGGCTCCACAGATTCATACCAGTACTAGGGTCACATGTTACATGACCGGATACAGTCTCTTTGTGCTGTAGGATGGGAAAATAACAAGGAGGCCAAAGCTACCAGTGATGTAATCAGTACAGGACAAAGCTACCAGTGATGTAAGCAATACAGGACAAATGTAACAGTGATATAATCAGTACAGGACAAAACTACCAGTGATGTAAGCAATACAGGACAAAGCTACCAGTGATGTAAGCAATACAGGACAAAGCTACCAGTGATGTAAGCAATACAGGACAAATGTAACAGTGATGTAATCAGTACAGGACAAAGCTACCAGTGATATAAGCAGTAGGAGGTTAATCACTGTGAAACCACTTAAATGCATACACTTGTAAACAGCATAATTCCTTTCACTACGAACCACTTCCAAAGATAGAAACATAGATTTTGACTGAAGATAAAGACCATATGACCATCCTAGATTACTGGTCTCTTTCACACCCTGGGTCTTATGAAGATGGTTTTATGTCTGTCCTGTACATTTCTGAATTCAGTCACTGTATCCTTTTTATGGAATGGTACAGCTTTATGTCTACCACAGATTGCCTATCTTGTATCCTTAGATTGTATCTTATTATTATAAACCTCTTTTTTTGTGATATAGAACCTTCTTGGACACTTGATATCTTTGAGGTACTTGAAGGTTTTTGTCATACATCCTCCCCCTTTCATCAGGACTATACACATGAAGCTCTGTTAGCATCTCTCATTCATGACGTCCACTGCAGATGCACAAGGTTTTCTTGTTCTGTTCTAAACATCATTTAATTTGTATTACTACACCAAATAAGCATGCACAATGTGGGATAAGGATAAGAATTATTTATTCTTTGGTCCATGTGATAAAGACCAATACTCCACTCAGCTCGCCTGTACTTTCTCACGTACCTTGTTCTACCCCCAGTTTATTTTCTTTAGACTTTCTTCTTCTCTTACTGTCATTCATAGCCATCAGCTGGGTGATTATTTCCTTTGTTTTTGCTTCTGAGGTGCATTGTTGTGCACAAACATGAAGCTACTATGTTTTATGCTGTTAAGTGACTTTGCTGAATCTTCTCATCATTTCTATGGTAACAATACTGTCTCTGTAGTCTAATGTATCTTAAAATAATACTTTCATAAGATTATTTTCTCAAGTTGTCAATTTCTCAGTAAGATGGAGCTTGCTTTGCCATGTGTGCTGTATTTTTGTTTTTGCCATAACTCCAGACAACAGTCAACTGTTATTTTGTTTGTTTGTTTTGGCTGATCAAACACTACTGATTTCAGTCTTCTTCCTTGACATTATATATCTGTCCATTCCTGTGTCCACTGCATCATGAGAGATACCCCTTGTTAGGCAGGTCCCACATCTACAAGCCAAAATAGCCTCCATAGCTAATTAGGCATTAATGCCCCATGACCAGGCATGAGGGGCAGGCAGAACTAGGCCACAGCTCTGCTATCATCTGTTTAGTGAGCTGATATAGGAAAACCACAATCCACTAATGTATTAGCAAATTATGTACCTACTGTTGGTCATTCATGAGGTGTGACCGATCAGCACACACACACACACACACACACACACACACACACACACACACACACACACACACACACACACACACACACACACAGAACAAAGGGATGCAAATCCTACTGTGCCTTCCATTTACTTGAACTGGCAGTCACTGATACCCCTTTCCTAGTCTCCAATGAAATCAGGCAACAGTCAGTGACCCCTGCACCATCTTCCTTAACCTCCCCTCTGCCATAACATTTCATTGTTCTGTCTGTCAAATTGGCTCCTGCAGCATTCAGGCTACTAATCAAATTCAAGTCATCTGGGTTGTGGTCACGATGTTGCACTTTAACATGCAATAATGTAACTCATGTCAGAAGAAACTGGTGAGGATTTTTTTTTTTGTTCACATTTTTCCATTTTCCTGAGTTTGTGTGACCTTGGAGGTACTACATGTAGTAATCAGGACATGGGGCAGAACCTCCACATCAAGGACTGCAGAGTGCAGAGACCCCCTTGCAAAAACAATTGTACTGTAGCAGGGTCTATATCACTTTGTCACATCACTATTTAGTGAACGCCTCTTCATCGAACAACTATTCAGCGAAAACACTAATCATCAAACTAACTTTTTAGTGAAAGCTTTCCTAGGGCAAACTGACAGTAGTCCACCCTAGTGATTGTAAAAAAAAAAAAAAAAATAAGAAAGTAACACCCACACAGGTGGGGGGGCCCACACCCACCCCACACACCCCCGCTAACTAAAATACCAACAACAATATCGCACTACAGTGGGGAAAAGGGCATATTCCAGATGGTGGCCAACCATCATTTTGCCCTAGGAAAGTTTTCTCTGAAAAATTAGTTCGATGATTAGTGTTTTCGTTGAACAGTTGTTCAACAAAGAGGCGTTCGCTAAATAGTGATTTGGCAAAGTGATAGTGATCCACTGTAGCATTTTTGTATGGTTTTGCAGTACAGTTTGTCAGGTTTATAATTTTATTTTCTTTATATTGTTCTGATACAATGCTTTGTATCTGGAATAAGAGAAAGAGAGTGATTAATTATAAACCCTGCTTCTACATTTTCTTCTGTATTAATCCTGTTGCAGACTTATTTTTCTTACATATTTATGTTTTCCTTTCAGGTATTCAAGATTAATTTGCTTAGAATGTGTTAGCGCAAGCATGTTTACTCTTTGACATCATTTATTATGCCAGTTGGCTTGCTCCATGTTTTAGCAATATGTATGTAGAATTGCATTTGTATTGCATATTATTTATACACCTTAACTGCAGCTTCTCGGAGAAAGAATGCATCACATTTTATTATTTTAATTCTTATTGCTCTTTCTTCAAGTTGCAACGGAGTAAGAGTAAGGGGGTTGTGAGGCAAAGCCGTCTACATAAGTGTAGAGGAAGGTATATCCACTCGACAACATTTGTATCTTCGTGTAGTATACGTTTGCAGAAGAGTATGTTCCCTATCAGCTACTGTTGTTTAGTTGTTGCCTTGTCTTGAGTAAATTGTGAGGATAAAGGGTCAAGCAGTTGAGTTTTGTGGGGACTGAGATTCAAGGACAGACAGGAAGAACTTTATTTATATATTTTCTAACAGGATCTGAGTTGAGGCTCTCTTACAGTGAAAGCTTGGGAGCACTTTCCTGGTTAATTGACGTTACCAGAGACAAATGACTTGATCAGAGTTACACAACAGGGAAATGGAAATAGAATCAAAGCTAGAATGTAGATGCAACTTATTGTCAGCTCATAACATTAATTCCCGCAAAAAAGTGCCAGAAATAACTGTGCCAACATTAAAAAGATAAATCATTTCATTTCAAGCTTTCCATAAAGACAGCTCTAGGCCTTAGCCCTGCAAAAGATCACTAATTATTTTCCTTCTGTGTGACCAAATGCCACTTATTACAGCCATCTGTGTTTCTTTGCCCGGTCAGTGTTTAACCCATATTCCAACCCATGAATACTCTAAGCTTGCCTAATTTGATCATTAACATTTTTGAATGGAGTCTTTTCATATGCCAAGGTGGTAAAGTCACATGAGGCCAGATCCAGAACTCTTTTCTGATCTAACCTCCTGTTTATCCAGTCTAACAACTCAGATTTGTTTAATGTGATTTTATTTCCATCATGGCAGATTCCATAACTCCCCCTGCAGATCAGATTAAACTGGTAGTCCAGTACTTTTCATCTTTTGCCTTGGTCTTTGTGTTTATGAAGGAAAATCACATCTTCTAGTTAACAGCAACTGTACTGGGTCTGTGTTAGTTTACTGAATGTCCAAATTATCAAAACCCATATGGTTGAGAAAATATGGTTCAACAATTTAGTTTGTCGTACCTGCCTGACTGAGACTACAGTACAGTAGGGATCAGGGAATTTGCCCTTTTCCCCACTGTAGTGCTATCTCAGAATTGATTTAAGTTGTTTATCGACAAACTGAATTGATAACCATATGGGTTTCAACAATTTGGTTGTTTTATTTTAAACTGTCATAGACCTGCTTTAGCCTCCTGCTATGATTTGTTAAAAGGATAATTAGCGACACTACTGGTTCAGGATAATTAGCGACACTACTGGTTCAGGATAATTAGCGACACTACTGGTTCAGGATAATTAGCGACACTACTGGTTCAGGATAATTAGCGACACTACTGGTTCAGGATAATTAGTGATACTGCTGGTTCAGGATAATTAGTGACACTACTGGTTCAGGATAATTAGCGACACTACTGGTTCAGGATAATTAGCGACACTACTGGTTCAGGATAATTAGCGATACTGCTGGTTCAGGATAATTAGTGACACTACTGGTTCAGGATAATTAGCGACACTACTGGTTCAGGATAATTAGTGATACTGCTGGTTCAGGATAATTAGCGACACTCCTGGTTCAGGATAATTAGCGACACTACTGGTTCAGGATAATTAGCGACACTACTGGTTCAGGATAATTAGCGACACTACTGGTTCAGGATAATTAGTGATACTGCTGGTTCTGCTGTCATTTATGTAATAGTTTAAACATGCACCCCATCAAGCCCAACTGCCTTAAGCGTCTTTAGATTTGAAGTCCTTTCTTTTCCGAAAGGTCTGGGATCAGCCTGATTTGTCTTTCATATGAACATATATACAGTAAGCAGCATGGAGAGTAAATGTAAACATAACTATGGAGCATGTATCTACCTGCCTTTTTCTTATGCAGGTTTTATGTACATGGGTTTCTCTGCACAGGCTGTCCTAGCTTTTATAATAATAATAATAATAATAATAATAATAATAATAATAATTAAACATTAAAGGTTTTATTCACCTTCTTGATGGACCTGGTAATCCTATGCTTTATTTCATTCTTTCCTACCTTACTCCTTCAATGGTCTCTGATCAGTGTTGACTTAGGAACACAGTGTTTTTCCTCCTTCATATATTTTCCTACATAGGCTTGTTGCTTCTGAGATAACAATTTGGATTAATCCCTGCTAATAGTCCACCCTGCTTTCATGTCTGTTAAACATTTCTGAGCTACTACTCCAATGTGACAATCTGCTCACATGAAGTCCAGAACTATTGTCTTTGATTGGCTTGAATCTGTCTTTAACATGATGATGACTCACAATAATTGGTGCCTATGCATTCCCAAGTGGCTGCCCCTTGTCAGACATGACACCCTGTCCTTCTCCTCATTTGTGGATGGCAGGTCAAGCACTACTTCTAGGTTAAGCAGTAGTCAAGGTGCTCAGATACCATCTAACAAATCAGAATCCCTTGTGAACAATACCTCCCTGTCTGCCATTTTAAGGCTACATATATACATATTTACATACATACACCCACACAGACACAAACATATATATATATATATATATATATATATATTTCTTTATGGGTCTACTGAAAATGAGAAAATGACCCAAATATCAATATTTGCAATGCCGACTACTACAGAAAGTCAACTTTGCAAAAGCTGACATGCTACGTGTCAAGCAAAAATTTTGCTTTATGCAAAACAAAAGTTTAAAAAATAGCATGAAACATTGTTTTTTGCGGATTCACCCCCCCCCTGCACCCCCACTCCCTGCTAATTATATATACTAATTCAAAGACTGTGCACAATGCTTGGGAAAGGGCATATTTCTCAGTTCCGAGAAATGTGCACTCTCACACACCTGTTGACCATCTGTGTAGTTAGTCGACAAAATTTTGTTGACTAAACAGATGTTGACCAATGGGGGGTTTGATGATATCTAGTTCCTTCATTCACGGATATATTTCTTGTTTGTTTCCTGCATATGTGAAGTGGGTTCTGTAAACATGCTGCATACAGGTTGTCCTTTAATTTCTATTTTGTAGTGATAGCCGCAGCATGCTCTCTTCTCCATACCTGCTTTCACGCTCTATTACTATCTATCCTTCTAGGGTTACATGTCACTTTCTCTACCATTTCTCTCCTATAGAATGTGTTCCCTGATAAATTTACATCCTGGTCTAATTCTGTGAGTAGGTACCTTATTCTTCCATCAGTACTACCGGGTCAGTTAACATTTTGCTTAGACTGTAGGTTCTGGTACTTGGGCACGGGTACTTGGTAACTCCTATTTTTCTACTGACTGTCCCCTATTTTTTGCTTCATGCATATTGTGCTTTGTCATTCTTTTAACTTTTTAAAAAAATTTTACCTATTTTGTTGACCAAGTAAGCCCGTTGGACAAATTGTCCCTTTTCAGGTGTGAACTGCAACACTGACTCGTTAAGTGACTTACTCAGAGCCACACAGGAGCAAATGAAGGAATCAAACCTTGTGTCCCAGGTATGGGAAACAGATCATTAGCAGCTCAGAGGTTTAATTCTCTTTATCAAATGACAGACTCTATTAACATGTCATCTCCTACATTTGTTCCCATTACTAGGGGGGTGCTTAATTGATGGACAGAAGGGACAGGATTTCATTACTGCTCTGCCCTCTTGGTTAGTTTAAATGTTTTCTAATTAAAGCTATAAACCTGTAACCTAGGATACTGATTCCAGTGTCAGGCAGATGCAGATCATCACACCATTATAGACATGCAGCTCACCAAATAGGTTCCCACTTCCTATCGTACCAGTTATTAAACCATTTGCTAAACCCTACAGTGTGACATGTCTTAGCATTACCCCATGCTATGGACAGGCAGCATGTCTGAGAATGTTACTGTGTCTGAGTTAATTAATCCCAGCCTAGCTTCTTTTAAATGCCTCCTGCACTTGCCCTGATCTCTTTTGTCAGCTCTGTTGTTTGTCTCTATGTGGATAATGACATCTGGCAGTTAGCACAGAGGATTAAGGCTATAAGCTGTTAATAAGATGCTTCCTGTTACCCAGGGCTTGATTCATACTGTCTGGACATGGCTACTGTGTGACCCTGATCATAGATAGTGCTATGGGACAAATGGGAAACTGGGCCAGGCTTCTCCATGGTCTTTAGGACTGCAGGCCTAGCAACTAGCTATGAAAGATTTCTGCCTTGTACAACTACTTGTCTGAGTATTTTTATCCTTGGGGATCTTGCATGCATATTATTTTTTTGTGGTCTCTTAAACAATAGATGCTTCTTCCCCTTGGGGTGAAGGTGGGCACTGCTGTCTCTCTTCCATGGTTCTGTACAAGGTCTCTCAGTACATTCAGTGGTCCAAAATGACAAAGTGTCTTTAATAGGATCCTCGTGTGTCAGTACAGATTGAGTACTGTGGTGGGGTACATTTAGTGGGAATATGACTGTGTTTTATTTATTTATTTTTATTTATTGACATTTCATTACCAGGAAAATCCAACTGGGTAGATGCCTATTTTCAGCGGAGGCTCGGGGAGAAAAGCTTGAAATTATTCCAATCATTTTAAGAACAATAATTTTACAGTCTTCAAAAATGAAACAAAAACATCTGCAGGTTAAATAATTATAACACATTAGACATAGTATAAAAAAAATTGGTTAAGAATCGATACGAGTTATATGACAATCAATATCTTGCTATTGTATTAAAGCCAGCAACCTGTAATGCTGTTTACTATTGCTGCAGCTTTGTAGCTCTATTTATCATGTACATGATGTGGAGCTTTTCTCCCTGGGCATCCGCTGAAAAAGGACCTGCGTCCAGTCGGAATTTCCCAGTAAACAAGTGTAAATAAATAAAATCATTTAATATTTAGAGAAATTTTAGACAGTTGATAGAGAAATTAAAGGTAAGTTAGTCTAATACAAACAGGAATTGCAATATGAAGTGAGGGAAAGACAGGATTATGGTATATTTCGATAGGAAGATAGGGAAGAGAATTTGATAGAAGGAAGTAAGTGAAGATGGGAGAGTAAAGATGTGTAAGGAATGAAAAGGTACTTGTTCACATTTAGGGATATAGTTTATCCTGGTTTTGAGCAAGAACAGAGCCAAATTTTAGCTAGGAAGTCTTACAGAGTGGTTTTGAAAGAAACAGGTAAGGAGTTCCTGGCCTTAGCAACTTCGTACAAGTACAGACAATGTCCAGCAGATTTGAAAGGTTTGTAGACAGAATGGAGTTTTTGGTCACTCGATTACAGTGACCAACTGGGAATATAATCGAGTAGAACGTTTTTTAGTGCTGGACAAGCAAAGAGATGCTGGATAATTTTATAGGTGGTAAGAAGCTGTGTATATGTTAGTTGACAAGGCAGTTCTAACCAATTTAGGCTTTTCAGTGCTATACAGTGGTGGGTTCTGAAAGGGGTATTTGCTGCAAATTTAGCAGCTTTATTAGAGCATTGTTCAAGTTTTAATTTTTGCAAACCCTGGAGGTTAGTGAGGATAAGAGCAGTAGTTTTAAAACTCTTAACCTCCCAGAGCCTACTGTGTACTAGCTGACCCTTAGCATTTGTCATGACCAGTACAGAATAAACACAGGAGACAGAAGTCTGTATGCTGACAGCATTCCTCCTTCACCATGAAGCCCCTTTTCTTAAAATCATTCCACTGTAATCCTTTTCATTTTTAGAATGTTGATTACAACCACTTAAAGTAATCCATTTAATACTGCTAACATGTTTTGGGTTTGAATGCTTTTTTTGTCTAGTTTATATGGCTGTGTCTTAAAATAAAACTTTCTTCCTTGTACAGGTCAAACATGAATTATTTCTGTCTGATCTACAGAAGAGGTACCTTGGAGACAATACAACTGACATGTTTTCAAAGACTTGGAACACTGTTATGATTGTTGTAAGTTTTATTTTTTTTATATATTTTTGTTTTGTGTCCATGACTGTAAGAATTCAGTCTGTAAACCTGCTGCTATCCCAGTGTACCATTTTTGAAGGAAATTTTCACTTTACTCAGTTGTTGTTTCTGGGAAGCCTTGTTTGTAAGCAGCATATACAAAGAAAAATGTATTCTGAAGATAAAAATTCAATATTGGCTTTATATATATATATATATATATATATATATATATATATATATATATATATATATGCATGTATGTAAATACTTGCCTGTCTGTCTCTTTATCTACATCTGTCTCATTACTGCCAATCCACTGATGTCTTTCAACTTGTCTGTCTGTCTGTCTGTATATCTGTTTGTCTCACGGGTACTGTGTACAGGCCATGTAAACATGATGTGATATAGGTATGTAGGCACATGTACTTTGACAGACAATATCAATAGATGTGCAAATCAGCAAAATGAGTTCAGTTTTAATATATCCATATCCAGTCATTTTTTAACCTTTAGTGGGAAAGGCTTGTGTTTAAAGCAGCAAACAAAGAGTCTAGTTACAGATTTTCTAGGTGCTCCTTTATTACAAGATGTGTGTAACACCAAATTTTGAGGAGTTTATGTAAATTTCAGGAAGCTGTTTCTGAAATGCGAAATAGCACAAAGAAGAAAAAGAAAGCAGTACTCGGACTGGATTTTTCAGATGGCAAGGAAAAGAAAAACTTAAAGCTTTGCAAATATTTCAAGGACAGCTAGCTTAGTTCTGTCCCCTCAGCAGGTTGGGGGTTGGCATAATGGTTAAGGTGTTCACCTGACATGAAAAAGAGGGTTGGAAGGTAGTGTTCTATTTAGTACCTGTAAAATAACTACTGGAAGCACCTGCCTAGGAAGGTCAGGAACAGTCATAGATGTACCCTACCTGGAGGAAAATGTGGAGATCTCTTTCCATGGAGAGAGTTGCTCCTAATTAGAGAATACAAAATAGATTTGTCTACAACACCAAAATGAAGGTGTTGGCAATATCCCAAAGAAGCACCACATCTCAATTATCCTGCAGGTTTGGGCAATTCTTTTGTGAATGACAGTCATAATTGACAGTCCCAAACTACAGAAATGCGTATCACTGCCTGCCCACACCTAGCAGTTCCTGTACACAGGTAACTGACTTTTTCACTTACCAGACAAAATGGAGTTAAATACAGACAATAATTGCCTTTTGAGTTAGGACCAATCTAACACTCTAAGACATGATTAAAATAATAAAACAAAAAGATGATTATAATATGAGCTGCCTAGCACTCACTGATGACAGTGAATGCAATAACATTTACAGATAATAGCTGTGGCAAATATGGATAAAGTACTGACTATGGCCCAGCAAACTCAGTTTCGATTAGTGTCTCAGGTGACTGACGAAGCAGCAGGTAAGAGATAGAAGTACCCATTCCAGGGAGTTGGATGGTTGCTTGGGCATTCCTTGCAGTGATCCCTTGTGGAAACTAGGGGTGTCATACAAAGTGAAAGGTCAATAAGAAGAATCCAAAGAAACTCAAGAGGCAACACCATCCAAAGCGAAGGAGACTTTTATTACATGTAACACAGACAGATAAAAATGTAGTGACAGCTTTCACGTTACTGTGAACGCTTCTTCAGACTTAATAACTCTAACAAAAAAAGTTCAGTTTAAATACATCAGGTTAATTGCAGTGAATCACTGCCTGACCAATCACATCTCTAAATCCATTTAAAAAATAGGCTGCTTAATCCATCCAATGCTTTGCTGATTTCAATCAGATTAAAAAAATATATACAGTTTTAGTTGGCAACTATCTAAAACATATGCATAAAATTGTGATATACAAGTCAAATCTTCATAAAATCTTCTTGTAGTTGAAAACATCTCTATTATATACATAGGTAAAATATATATATATATAGATATATATATATATATATATATATATATATATATATATATATATATATATATATATATATATAATGTCACTAAATGGCAGTTCATATGATCGACACTCATATTCAACAGTTCATTTGGTATATATATATATATATATATATATATATATATATATATGGGTATCTAAAACTTATAGACCATTAAATACTTAAATAAATTACCTTAACAACAGTATGAAGTTATTTAAAAAATGCACAGTTTTAATGTCCCTATATATATTAAAAACATCATCCTTATCTAAAAAACAAAAAGTATATATACAAAAAACATAAAAATTAAGTGGGAAACATCACTGGATGTCAGTATAAAGTAATATTGCAAAGGCCACTGTTAAAAGCTGATATTATTAATTTCATGTACATATTAATGTATATAAATCTGTGATTAATTCACAAAGTTAGTTACTATATAATAAATATATTGATTGCATTTGCTCAATTCGTTGAATACTTACAGGGCAAAGATGTAGTTGGCCAACTACACAATGTTGCCCTATTCTCCACTGTAGTGCAATCTCAGAGTTGATATATTTAGTTAGGGGGTGTGGGGGTGCCCCCTACTTCAGTGGGTGTGTGGGTTTGTCGATTTTTAGGTGTTCAATAGTGCGACACTTCGACGTCATGATATAGACCCATTTTAAGTGGATATACGAAAGCAAAGACAGCACACTGGTACAGAAACTGACTGGGGACTGAAAAAGTGGTGTGATTGCCATTGATGGAATTTGAGAAAAAAATAAGGAAATCCAAGACTTATTTTGATTCATCTTGCGTTGCATTACAAAAATCAGCAGGCTTTGTCGGTTATGGTAGTCAGATAGTGGTTGGACAGTAGATTCTGATATAACTGCACAGAAGCAATATTATGGCAATGAATGCAATTTGTGGAAGCCATTCTGGAGTGTAAGAGACATAGCCTGAAATTTACATTGACTTGAATTGCTCTTTGACACTAGTACCTATGTTATAGTATCAAAAAATTAAATTAACATAGCCTATCACAAAATTGACTTATTTCATGAAGAACTATTATTAGAAGGCAGAATTGACTTGAATGTATTCACGTATCTAAGTAACAAAAAAAATTAAACTCAATTTCTTTGGCCTACCTAAGATTCACAAAGGAGTAGAAGACCTAAAGTACAGACCTACAGTGGCAGCACATGGCTCAAAAACTTGCCATTTAGCAACCTACATTGACAAAAAATTGAAATCATGGTTTGAGAAACGATTTCACTTACTGAAGAATTCATGGGACTTTCTTAGTAGAGTTAATCACAAACCTTGGTCCAAGAATGTTGGATTTTTACTATAGATGTCATAGACCTTTTTATTTGCATACGCAACATTGAGGGCATTGAACTAGTTTATAACAGTTTAATAGAATGTTCTTTCCTGACAAACACCGAGGTAGAATTACTTAAAGAATTGATGTTGACTGTGTTGGAAAAGAACTTGATTCACTTTGAGGGTGAGTTTTTACACAAATCAAGGGAGTTGCCATGGGACTGGTCTGTGCCTCTTCATATGCCAACTTGTTATGTCTCTCATGGGAGAAAGTACACGTTTAAATCAGAATTTTTCAAATTATGTAAAATATATTTATGATACCTGGATTACATTTTCATTTTGTGGGAGGGTCCCCTGGAGTTCATTCCAGAATTTGTTAAACAATTCAATATTTCCAGCTCCTTTCTAAAATTCACTTGGAATTTTAGCAATCAAAGACTAAACTATCATGACACTTTCATTTCTTCTAGAACAGATGGAGTCATATCTAAGATTTACAGAAAGCCAACTTTCAACAACTCATATTTGCACTACAACAGCTACCACCCTATGAGTCACAAAAAGAGTTTGGTAAAAGGACAATACATTCGAGTGGCTGGAATGACTTCTAGTAAGGAGGCTTTGGAAGAAGAATTCATTATTCTAAATAACATGTTCACTCAGAAGGGCTACCCAGTAGATTTTATAAACACTATTAATATGGAAATACTACATGAATGGGGGAACAAACACAAACCCCTAGATTTACATCTAGAAGAGATAAACATGGTAGCTGAGAATCACTTCACTGGAGATAAGAAATGTGATTACAAAAGGGTGCTGATCATAGAATATAACAAAGTAGGCAGCCCCCCATGTTAAAAACATTTTCAGTAGGAGCTGATGCATTATTAGTTCTAACACTACCCTCATGGACATTGTAGGTTCTGAACCAACATTCGTGAACAAGACATTGCACAATTTAAAGCAAATTTTTGAGAGTTATGGTACCCACACTAATGTACGTGGGCACAGTAAAGGCACCACTTCATTAGGGTTTTTTAAATCATGCCCCCACATCACCAAGCAGAAAGAAATTACTCCTGACAATGGACTTAACAGCAAAATCAGGTTTGCCAGTGGTACTTGTGCACAACAGGTTTAGTCTATCTGACAGTCTTCTCAGGATGCCACAGTTTTTATATAGGCAAAACTGAGAGAGCATTTCACAAAAGAATATAAGAACATCTTTATGACATTGGCAAGAACGACACAATAAATGCTTTGTAGAGACACAAAGTAGTTTACAAATGCCATTGTGTGTATAAATTTAGAATACTAGAAAAAATACTCCAAAGGTGAAGACTGGGATAATCTTATAGAATTTAGAGAATTAAAATGGCAATTATGATTAAACACAACAGATCCACCTGACTTGAATGACATGACATCAGTTCATTCAGTATTAAAAATTAAAATGTTATACTACTAAAAATAATTAGTATTGCATTTGTTAGACATTTATTAACAAACTACTCAGAGAAATGTTAAACTTTTTAAATAGTGTAATGTTCTGATTTTTGTATTATTATATATTATTCATTATTTTGAAGGCGTGCACTTACATAATTTTAAGGACATGGTACAGCATGCTTTTCTAACACTGTCTTGAAAGTTTTTCTTTATTTACATTAACCTCTATACAAAACAACAACAAGTAGACCACCACTTGATGTTAAGACATGCTGTTTTTGTTCACTTGCTTTTACTATTGTTCACTTGTTTATGTATTTATTACACTGTACCTTTAAGGAAGTCTGTATATAAGGAAGTGATGTATGCAGCCTTTATACATTCTGATACAGTTCCTGTTAGAAATGACGGCACTTAATTTTGAAAATCTTGAATAAAGTATCTGGCTTTTACTTTTTGTTTTGTTTTTCTTAGGATCATAGGAAGTTACTAGGCTATTGGCCCTGAGGTCCTTACATCCCTAGCCAAGAATTTAGCCCGTGTTCTGACAAGTTAGCACCCAATGCCCCTGTCCAGCAGGGACACAGGTGGAATCCCAGGGGTGTCTGATAGCAGATTGTTAATAATCTCTGGGTGGGTATGTGACATTAAGCATTATACCAAAATGTTGGTTGAAAGATCAATAACGAAGATTAAAGATATTGCCTATCCAAAACTTACTGAAATGCACCTTTCTACAAGTTATAGTTTAAGAAAAACAATGCCATGTAGAAAAATAAATAAATAAATAAAAAATAAAATTAGAGTGGTTGATTTATGGAACTAGTAAGATATTCAAGTTGACATTAAAAACAGTTCCATGGGCAATGTATAACTAAATGTTGTGCTTATTTTGTGATTCTTTTTTATATTGTTATAAATATCAGTGTGTAACTGTGCACATATGATACAATTTTGCTTAGTAAGATGTAAAAGAAAATACACAATCAGTATGCTTTGAATATGTAGGTACCCTTGATTTATCATTTTCTATGCCAGTTGCATGAAGGGAGTCCTACATGTGCTAAGAGTTTAAAGAAACAGCTGAGAGCATGTACTAAACATATACTACCTACACATTCTATACACTTAGTAAAATCTGTTGTGGAGAAAATTTTAAGAAGTGTGTGACTTAAACTCCAATTTGCATAGCACACAAACTCGGCTGCAACCTGGTGCATGCTTTTTATGGATATAGACCAAATTACTGTGGGACTATGCCTCAGGATCAGTCAGTTATTTATTTTATTTTATTTAGTCATTTATCATTGTGTGCATCATACCTCTCAAGTGTACCTCATTACGAGGAACGCACCTCATTTGAGGTCTTAAAAAAGTTCATGTTCCTTGAAGTTCCACATTGAAAGGGTGTGTCACATTTAGTGTTAGGATTTTTTTTAACTGCTATTCATGGTAAATAGAAATTAATCATATTAATTCATTAAAAGATCTTTTTTATAAGTAAAAGCAGCATGTTTTAACCATCCTATGACTTTCCTGGTTGAAGTTGTTAGTAAGCCATGAGTACATGTTCCACATTTTGCCCATTTGTTCCACATTATGAGGCTAGTGATCCTCATTTTCAAGATGAAAGGTTGAGAGCTATGGTGTGCATGCATGCATGCTTTGTTGACTGTGTCAGCCCTGCTAGGCCTATGGTCTCTTTTGTTGTCAAACAAGCCAGGATGTTACTTGAAAGAGAGAAAGAGAAGTACTGTCTTGAATGAAAGAAGAATATGTGGATATGACGGGTAATTTAATAAAGTAAAGTGGAGTAAGAATAGCAAGTTATGTAACCTGTGTTTTGTCCTTTCAGTTCACTTGCTGTGGAGTTTTAGGCCCAGGTGACTTTGGAAACCATTCTACCTTCCATGAACAGCATCCCTATGCATTGGTGCCAGATGCATGTTGCAAGAGAGACACTTCTATTGCTGTGGACAAAATTCTAGACAGAGATCAATGCATGCAAGGGAAAACTGACTACCTAAACTATAAGGTAATAAGGATAGCCTAAAACAACAGAGCATGGCTGATGTAAAATGATAGCCATTCTTCAAGCCAAGAACCAAAATATTTACTAAGCCTGTCCATCACCAATCCAAGAATTTTTGTCACAGATTTGATTTCTATATTTCAACTCATTTTAAATTCTTGCAATGTCTTAGTCTGCCTTGGTTTTGCTAATTAATTGTTTTCCTTTTTCTTTTTCTCCGATGCACGCTGGCCATTTCAGCCTATCTGTTTTAATTCATGCATTTATTGCATTTATCCCTTGCCAACTGAGTATGTAATCTTGTCCAAGGGCAGGCAGGCAATGATAAATAGGGTGTACACATACAATAAAAATAGTCAGGCTATGTTTGCTAAACACAGAGAGGTAATGTACACAGTACAGAAATTTATGGTTGAGGAAATGCAAGCTAGAGTTGTCTACAGTGGTACAAATGACAGTGGAAGCTGTCAGTCACATAAATTTGTAAAATGCATCTCTAATAGTTGATAGAAGACAATATACTGGAAGATTATAGCACTCCAATGTCATGGTTTGCATGCATACTTGGGAAGGTAAACAAAGCTTTTGCAAAACACACACATATCTATATCTATATATCTATGTTTATATCTATATCTATATACATACAAGTCTATGACACTCTGTCAAAATGCACAAATAATTCAACTCAACCCACTTAGTAAAACTCATATAAACTTCATTCCAGAACATATACTCACTTTAACCACACACACACACACACACACACACACACACACACACACACACACACACACACACACACACACACACACACACACACACACACACACACACACACACACACACACACACACACACACACACACACACACACACTAAAGGTAACAAGTTGTTTTTGTAAGTGCCCTCAAGTGTGTAGGGGGGTCTGCATCTTCATAGTCCTTCTTCTCTATACCAACTCCAACATTGCACCATAGTGGGAAAAGACTATATTGTCACACAGGAAAAATGTGGCTAACATTTTAAAAAAGCCAGATGACATTCTATTATTATTCCTTTCAAAAGATTGAGATATGGCTTAAAAGGCAACTCTCTCTCTCTCTCTCTCTATATATATATATATATATATATGTGTGTGTGTGTGTGTGTATATGGGTCTACTATACATGATCGACATTTCAGAAAGCTGAAACCTATATAGCCGAGACCATATGTTCGACTTTTGAAATTTCAAACATGAAAAAAAAAACAAAACAAAACAAAAACTTACCTACATGTTGCTAGCAGGGGTGCAAGCCCCCCTGCACCCTGGGGGGCTGCACCCCCTGCAATTTAAATATACCAACTTCAAGATCGCACTACAGTGCGGAAGATGGGAATCTTCCCATTCTGCACTATACAGAGATGCCAGTTCTGCATGGTCGAAATTTCAAAAGTCGACTCGGCCATATGGCTTTCGGCTTTCTGAAGGGGACCCATATATATATATATATATATATATATATATATATATATATATATGGGTCTAGGACTATTCACTGAAAGCACATTTCATTGAAACTCAGATGACTGTGCACAATTCACTGAAAGCTCACAAGTGAAAACTCAGTTCACTGAAACTCATTTCACTGGAAGTTATATATGACATTTTCCTCACTGTAGTGCAACCCTGGAGATAGTATATATAGTAAAGGTGTGTGTGTTGGGGGGTCTAGGGGGCCTAGCCCCCCCCCCACATAGTTTGGGTATATATTGTATTCTGAAAAGAGTAGTTCAAAATATTTAAAATAGGTGGGGGGGGCTATGCCCCCCCCTTACTATATATATTAAATCCATGGTCGTACTACAGTGGGGAAAAGGCCATATATAACTTTCAGTGAAATGAGTTTTAGTGAATTGTTTTTTCAGTGAAGTGAGCTTCCAGTGAATTGTGCACAGTCATCTGAGTTTCAGTGAAATGTGCTTTCAGTGAATAGTCCTAATCCCATATATATATGTGTGTGTGTGTGTGTGTGTGTGTGTGTGTGTGTGTGTGTGTGTGTGTGTGTGTGTGTGTGTATATATATATATATATATATATATATATATATATATATATATATATATGGTTTACTATCATAAATTAAAATCAGAAAAATGTGTCTGCATTCGATTTATACATCGGAAATGAACATTTCAATCAACCTAAAGTCGAACAGCTGTGTATTGTACCTACCTAGCCTAAACTCACAGGCAGGGGCGCCCCCCCACACCCCCCTACCTTAATATTCCATCTCCAAGATCGCACTACAGTGAGGAAAGGGATGTATTTCCCTTAACGCATCACCGCTCTCACATGAGTCGAAGACGTTAGAATTGCGAATGCACAGTCCATTCGCAATGGTAACGTTTCACTCACATCACTCGAATATGAAGTATTCAACATCTGTTGTGTGTGTGTGTGTGTGTGTGTGCCGGCATTGTGATGTGTAAACCTATATATATATATATATATATATATATATATATATATATATATATGTGTGTGTGTGTGTGTGTGTGTGTAGTACGTGACAACTTATTGAATAATGATATACTGAAACTCATAATACTAAATGCAAAATCCTCAAATTTCAAAATGTTGAAAGTTTACAGTGTTGAACTGAATACACCTACTAATAGAATATATGTACTACATGTGTGCCCTGAACCAGTGCAGAGCCAGTTAAGAAACAATATCACTCCTCTGTTAGTGAACTCAAAAAAAGCGCTAACATGGGTCCTGCAGGAGGGAAAGCCCAGCTCTACGATCATGTAGGGGAGTGCCAGCTCCCTACAGATGTAGGAGACTGACAGATTTGTACACATGTAGGGGAATACCAGCTCTCTGCACATGTAGGGGGGAGTACCAACTCTGTACAAATATTGGGAAGTGCTACCTGTCCACACATGAAGGGGAGTACCAGCTCTCTAGACATATAGGGGAGTACCACGTCCCTACACATATAGGGGTATACCAGTTCTCAACATGTAAGATAATATCTTCTGTCTGCACATGTAGGGGATTACCACCTCTCTACGCATGTAGGAGACTACCAGTTCTCAACACATGTAAGGGAATACCATCTATCTGCACATGTAGGGGACTACTAGCTCACTGTATGTAGAGGAAACTACCAGCTCTCTGCACATGTAGGGGAGAACAAACTCCCTTAAAATATATTGGACTACCAGTTCTTAACACATGTAGGGGACTACTGGCTCTCCACACATGTAGGGGACTACCAGCTCTCAACACATGTAGGGGAGTACCATCTCTCTGCACATGTAGGGGAGTATCTGCTCTCTATACATATAGCAGAGAACCATCTCTCTACACTTGTCGATGGGAGTACCAGCTCTCTTCACATGTAAAGGAGTACCAGCTCTCTACACACATGTAGGAGAGTACCAGCTATCTGTACATTTTGGGGAATTCCATCATTCTGCATATGTAGGGGAGTATCAGCTCCCTGTACACATGTAGGAGAGCATCATCTCTCTGCACATGCAGAGGGGTATCAGCTCTCTACACACATGTGGGGGTGTAGAATCTCTCTGCACATGTAGAGGAGTAGCAGCTATTTGCACATGTAAGGGAATACCAGTTCTCTACATATGTACTGGCATACCAACTCACTGCACATGTAGGGGAAAACCATCTCTCTACATATGTAGTGGAGTACCAACTCACTGGACATGTAGTAGAGTACCAACTCTCTATACATGTACGAGAATACCAACTATCTACACATGTAGGGGAATACCAGCTATCTACACATGAAGGGGAATACCAGCTCTTTACACTCATGTACAGGAATGCCATCTCTCATCATATGTACAGAAGTACCATCTCTCTACACCCATGTAGGGGACTACTGGCAATCTGTACATTTAGGGGAATTTAATCACTTTACACATGTAGGGGAGTATCAACTGTCTGTACACATGTAGGGGAGCACCAGCTTTCTGCACATGTAGAGGAGTACAGCTCTGTACACATGCAGGGGTGTAGCAGCTGTCTACACACATGTAGGAGTGTAGAGCTTTCTGCACAAGTAGGGGAGTACAAAGCTCTCTGCACATGTAGAGAAGTAGCAGCTATCTGCACATGTAGGGGAGTAGCATCTCTTTAATTTGTGTGGGAGTACCACCTCTCTGTACATTTAGGGGAGTAGCAGCTGTCTGCACATGTGGGAGAGTACCATCTCTTTGCACATGTAGGGGAGTACCAGTTCTCTACACACATGTAAAGGAGTACAGCTCTCTGCACATATGTAGAGGGTTACCAGCTCGCTACACATGTAGAGAGTATCAGCTCTGTACACATATGTAGGGAATTACCAGCTCTCTGCACATGTAGGGGAGTGCCCACTCTCTATACATGTAGGAGATTACCAGCTTTCTACACTCATGTGGGGGAGTACCAGCTCTCATCACATTTAGTGGAGTATCTGCTCTCTACACACATGCAGAGGAGAACCAGCTCTCTGCACATGTAGGGGAATACCAACTCTCTGCACATGTAGGGGAATACCAACTCTCTGCACATGTAGGGGAATACCAACTCTCTGCACATGTAGGGGAGTACCAGCTCTGTATACATGAAGGAAAGTACCAGCTCTCTACAGACATGTAGGGGAGTACTGTCTCTCTACACACACGTAAGGGAGTACATCCTTCTATACATATGTAGGAGGCTACCAGTTCCCAACACATGTAGAGAGTACCAGCTCTGTACACATATGTAGGGAATTACCAGCTTTCTGCACAAGTAGGCAGCAGTACCAACTCTCTAAATATGTAAGGGAGTACCATCTCTTTACACTCATGTAGGGAAGTACCGACTCTCTACACATGTAGAGGAGTACTAGTTTTCACATTTAGAGGAGTACCAGCTCTCTGCACATGTAGAGGAGAAGCATCACTCTGCACATACAGGGGAGTACAAGATCTCTGCATATGTAGGGGAGTACCAGCTCCATATACATGTAGAAAAGTACCAGCTCTCTACAGACATGTAGGGGAGTACCAGCTCCATATACATGTAGAAAAGTACCAGCTCTCTACAGACATGTAGGGGAGTACCAACTCTCTGTACACTTATAATGGAGTACGAGCTTTCTGTACACATGTAGGGGAGCAGCAGCTCTCTACACGTGTAGCAGATTACATGCTCTCTACACATGTGCAGGGGAGTACCAGCACTAACCAAATATAGGGGAATACCATCTCTCTACACACATGTGGTGGACTACCTTCTCTCTAGTACTAGTTATCTACACACATGAAGGGGAGAACCATCACTCTGCACATGCAGGGAAGTACCAGCTGTCTGCACATGTAAGGGAGTACCTGCTCACTGTACACATGTAGAGGAGTAACAGCTCTCTGAACATGTAGGGGAGTAATCCACTCTGTACATACAGGGGAGTACCAGCACTCTACACTCATGTAGGGGAGTATTGGCTCTCTTCACATTTATTGGAGTACCTGCTCTCTACACACATGTAGCTTCCTGGCTTAAATGAGCATGTAACTCTCTGCACATGTAAGGGAGTAGCACCACTCTGCACATGCAGGGGAGTACCAACTCTCTGCACACATGAAGGAGAGCACCAGCTCCCTGTACATGTGTAGGGGAGCAGCAGCTCTCTGGAATGTTGGAGAGGACAGCTCTCTACACAAATAGTCAAATAGCAAGTCCCTGCACATTTAAGGGAGTAGCAGCTCTCTATACATGTAGGGGAGTACCATCTGTCTACACACATGCAGTGTAGTACCTTTTCTATTCACATGTAGAAGACTACCAGCTCTTTACACATGTAGGGGACTGCCAATGCTCTAAATGTGGAGGGAGTCTACCAGCTCTCTGTACATGTAGGGGAGTACCAGCTCTCTATACATGTAGGGGAGTACCTGCTCTCTACACACGTAGGGGAGTACCATCTCTCTACACACATGTAGTGGAGTACCTTCTCTCTTCACGTGTAGGGAGTACCATCTCTGTGCACATACAGGGTAGTACCAGCTGCTTACACATGTAGTGGAGTATCTGGTCTCTGTACGCATATAGGGGATTAACAGCTCTCTGCACATGTAGTGGAGTACCATCACTCTGAACATGCAGGGAGTACCAGCTCTATGTAGATGTAGGGGAATACCAGCTCTTTGTACATGTTGGGGAGTACCAGCTCTCTGCACATGTGTAGGGGAGAAATTGCTCTGTAACACGTGTAGAGGAGTACAACTTTCTGCACACGTAGGGTAGTACCAGCTCGGTACACATACAGAGGAGTACCATCTCTCTACACATTTGTAGGGGAATATTCATTCTGCATACATGTGTAGGGGAGTACAACTCTCTGCACATGTAGGGGTGTACCAGCTCTCTACACTTATAAGGGACTATGAGCTTTCTGTACATGTATGGGAGTATCAGCTCTCTGCACATGTAGAGGGTTATCAACTCTCTGCATATGCAGGGAAGTACCACTTCTCTATACATGTAGGGGAGTACCATCTCTCTGCACAAGTGTAGTGAAGTACCTCCTCTCATCACATGTAGAGGAGTATCAGCTCTCTACACACATGAAAGGGATTACCAGCTCTTTGCACAAATAGGAGAGTACCATCACTCTACACATGTAGGGAAGTACCAGCTCTGCATACATGCAGGGGAGTGCCAGCTATCTACAACTGTAGGGGAGTAATGTTTCTCAGCACACGTAAGGGAGTACAGGCTCTCTGCACATGTAGGGGAACAATACCTCTCTACACATGTAGGGGAGTAACAGCTCTCTACATATGTAAGGACTACCAGCTTCAGGTCTGTACACATGTAGGAGAGTACCAGATCTTGACATATGTAGTGGAGTTTCAGCTCTGTATACTGGGGAGTACCCTCTCTCTGCACATGTAGGGCAGTACCATCTCTCTACACATGTAGATTAGCATCAGCTCTTTGAGCATGTAGGGGAGTAACAGAACAGAGGGAACAAGAGTGGATAGTGTGTCCGAATGCAGATAAGCCTCCTGGCTTAAATGAGCATGATAATAACTAAAACCTGTGCTTAAGACACGTCCACTTTTACACTAATCATTGTGCTTCTTTATAAGCTATACTATATATAGATGTTTAGCTATAACTTTAAGGGAAGGACAAGTTTTTACCATGTAATTGATTAATTGATGTTAGGTGTGTATATAATTAATTCAAATGCACTGTGCTAGCAGGTCTGAAGAAGCAGCCAGTAGACTGTGAAAGCACTCACCTTTTTGTTTATCTTTGTGTGTATTTTATTTATTAAAGTCTTGCGTATCCTCAGCACTGGAGTTCACTCTGGGTTTTTTATGTATTATTTGAAGTGCTTGGTCTGCTGGAGTGTACATTACTTATCTACTGGCTTTTTCTTGGTTTCTACATGTAGGAAAGTAGCAGCTCTCTTCACACATGTAAGGGATTACCAGCTCTTTGCACATGTAGGAGAGTATCATCACTCTGCACATGTAGGGGAGTAGCAGCTCTCTGCATATGTAGAGGAGTACCAGCTTTTACACATGCAGAGGAGAACAGCTCTCTGCACATGTAAGAGAGTAATATCTCTGCACATGTAGAGCAGTACTAACTTTGTACACATGCAGGGGAATACCAGATTTCTACACATGTAGAGCAGTATCAGCTCTCTACACATGTAGGGGACTACCAGCTCCCTAGAAATATAAAGGAGTACAAGTTCTGTACACATCTATGGGAGTACCAGCTCTCTGCACATGGAGGGAAGTACAATATCTCTACACAAGTACAAGCTGTCTTCACATGTTGGGGAACAATAGCTCTCTACACACATAGGAGAGTACCAACTCTCTACATATGTAAGGACTACCAGCTCCAGGTATGTATACATGTAGGGGAGTACCTGCTCTTGACATATGTAGAGAAGTTTCAGCTCTGTACACATACTGGGTATTACCATCTCTCTGAGCATGTAGGGGAGTACCATCTCTCTACACATGTAGAGCAGCATCAGCTCACTGAGCATGTAGGAGAGTAGCTGCTCTGTACACATGTAGAGCTGTCCCAGCTTTCTGTACATGTAGGTGAGTACCAGCTGTGTACACATGTAGGGCAGTGTGATGATGTGAGAGAGTGACAGCTGTGCCAGAGAGAGTAGGGCAGTGCATGTGTAATATATATTAGCATAGCTCTCTGGAGTTTTGCAAAGAATTATATGTCGTTTGAATATCAAACTGATATGTACTGATGCTTGTGTTAAAATGTATTTGTAAAGCTGTTTGTCTTAAAATTTATCAACAGTTGGTCCTTCTGGAAAGAAAAAATATATACATGTATGTCAGGTTGTATTGTTGTAACTGCTGAAATGTATATATTTTAACAGAGGATACTGGAATTGAAGGGGTCAAGCTCAGCTCAGCTAACCTTAAGATAAATAGCTTGAAATTAAATTACTTGATTTAGGCCATAACAATTCTATCTCACAATATGCAGGTCAAGACGCAATGTCTATGAAAAGCCTTTACTGCAGGAAGGGTAGAAGTATTGGAATTATTTTATAGCTTCCAGATGCTGTATTAAGCCTTTAGCTAAAGTTCTCTGTGTGTGTTGTGACACATCTGTGCCAAATCCTGGCTCAGTATCTAGTGGAGGGGGGTAGTATGGGAACCACAGAGTCAAGTAATGACATGTGACATCATACTGTAGCCAGCACTGACATTGTATTTAGATACTAGTAAGAAATGTGATAGTGGCACTCAACACTTTGTTGTTAGACCTGACAAGAGACACGCATCTAATATCATCTTGCCTTGCTCTAACAAGTAGGGAACAGTACTTCTTCAGTCAGTTAGGGAAACATAGTAAAATTAGTTAAATGCCATTTTTTCTGTATCTGTCTGAATCTTTCCATATGTGTTGTCTTTTATATTTCCTGTGATTGAAACTCTGATGTTTATTGTAAATAGGTATTCAGTATTTTCATGTATTCTGTTTTATTTATTACTAAATATATCTATACCTTTCATTGTAGGTGGTATTTTAGAAACTAATTAACCTTTGAGAGTACTTGCATTTATTTAGTGGCACTGTGACTACACGCTCCTGAAAGTATTGCTGCCTGATTAAGCATTACCATTTGTGTAAGTATAAATTTTACTGAGAGTAATTGGGTATCCTGAAAAGAGCCTTAAAATAGTTGAGTGGTGGCAGTGAATCTACCTTATAGTCTGGGTGGAGGTGGCAAAGGAGTAAGCTGTGTAGACCTTTCCCAGATATGTTTGTGTGTGTGTGTGTGTGTGTGTGTGTGTGTGTGTGTGTGTGTGTGTGTGTGTGTGTGTGAAAATCAAATCTCAAAGAGAGTGTGTGTCAGCTACTTTGAATAGGGACACTGAGACCACTGATTTCACAGAGAGGGTGGTGGAGGACTTGGCTTGGAACACCCAGCTAAGGACTTGACTCTCTAACTGTGTCAGTGGGGAGTCTTATTTGGGGCCTGGAGAGAAAGCCCAGCCCCAGAACTAGACTGTGCAGTCCTTGTGAACTCTTAAAGGAAATTGTACTTGGTGCAGAGAGCTGCATCTGCAAATACTGTGTGTCTACTTTTCTCAGCGAATGTTCCCCACCAGTGTCACTGGTGAGGACTTAGGCTCCTTGATCACTAACCCAGAGGAGGGATGTCACATAATGGTGAGCAGTGGTGTGGATATTAATTGAACTTTTGTAGCCTGTAAACAGTTGTCATTAAAGGTGTGTGTACTGTCAGCAGCCACAAGGTAAATCTAGAGTTTCATTTGTCACAACACTTTTATTTATTTTGTTAGCTTAATTTAGTCAGGGAAAGCAGGAAGAGATGTCAGCAGAGGATTATGGAAAGCTGACAGTAAACCAATTGGCTAAGGTGCACATATCCAAAGGACTGTTGCATGCAACCTGACTAATGAGGAAATTATTTCAGCCTTAGTCGCAGCTGCAGCACAGACCAGCAACCAGGAGATAACCAGTCTGGCAATGGGGATGTGCAGTCCTCAGAAACAGGACAGTTCACCTTTTCCTCAGAGGATTCAAAAACCTGTCTGGACATAAAGATGCTTGAACTGGAGGTAAAACACATGGAATTAGAATCAGCAGGGAGACTGCAGCATTTGGAGGCCAAAGAAAATGAGAAGCAGCAACAACATGAAAGAGACATGCTGATTGTTTGATAGGAACATGGAAGTAATGGGGAAGGGAATAACCAAATCCCAGAAGCAACAAAAGTCAGTAAATATTTCCACAGTATAAAGAAGGTGATAATTTTGATAGTTTTATTCATATATTTGAAAGAATATGTAAACAGTATAATGTTGACCAAGGACTCTGGGTACGGTATCTGACTGTCTTGCTCGATGGTAAACCTGTAACTGCTGTTTCCAAATTGTCTGATACTGATTGTTTAATTTACAACAAGGTTAAACAATGGAATGGAATACTATACGTTAACACCTGAAGCTTAGAGAAAAAAGTTTCATGAGCAAAGATGTAAGGCAGATGAAAGTTTATGTGATTATATTGCTGAACTAAGCACTTATATTCATAGGTGGGTGAGTGGGTGTCAGGTCACCACTTTTGAAAGACTGGCAGACCTTTTTGTGGGGGAGCAAGTCTTTAGCACTTAGCCTGAGGACATGAGAATCTGGTTGGCAGACTGGGAGTGTAACACTGCAGATGAACTAGGGAGAACAGGGGAACTCTACTTAACAAGCAGGACACCACTGCACAAGAAGGCGATACCAAGTGCTGCTGAATATAAGGGAACCCATGGTGGGCAGCCTAAACCACTCTAACAGTGTTCACCAGTAACAGGAGAAGACACTAGTTCAGGTACATGGCCAGGATCAAGGTGCAGATGCTTTAAATGCAACCAGAGGGACCATGTAATACACAAATGTCCACTGAAGCAAGGTGGGGAGCAAACGTTGGGGGAGCCAACAAGTGGGAATAACAGTATGCTAGTGGTAAGTTGTCTATCACCAGAGTTTGTATCCTATCTTAGTGGATGGAAAACAGGCCACTGCTAAGAGTGGCACAGCATCCGACATAACCATTGTGAAGCCTGCAGTGGTTAAAGAGGAAAAGTACTTGCTTGGGCAGTCTGCTCCCATCAGAACTGTAGGAGAGACCCCATTACAAATACCTTTTTCCAGGGTTCACCTTGTCTGGGAGGGTGTAAAAGGAATCAAGGAAGTAGGTGTGTTTGAGGATATTCCTACATATATCTTGATAAGGAATGATATTGATAATGCAGTACCTTGTGTGCATGCAGATACACACAGTAAGGCTTGGAGACAGGCATGTGGGTCTGGTAGCCTAGGAGGGACCCAGACAGACACCACACTTGAAGCTGGGGCTGGTGATATGGCTATTTCAGGGAGGGAGTTACCCTGTAGCAGTGAGCCTGAAGGTGAGCCACAGCTGCTGATAGGTACTGATGATCCCTTGGACAAGGTGACTGCAAGGGCAGAGGTGAGTAGTAGTACCCAGACTGACAGTGAGGCACCACTGTCAGAAGATACCAGACTTCCTGTGGAAGGGGAACTGGGAAGGGTCACAAAGGTAGAGTTGAGACAGGCTCAGCTCTCGGACCAGACACTACAAGGCTTGAGGAAGGTTGCTTAGGAGCCACCTGATTCTCAAGGAAAAAGAAGTCTGTATACTGGAACAAAGGGGTACTGTGCATAGAGTGGACCCCTCAGGGAGGTCTAGAGGGTGAGGTAATACAGCGTTGATAGTGCCCAAAGCCTACCATCTGGCACTTCTAGCCATAGCCTATGGCATTCCTCTTGCAGGTCATATGGGCATAAAGAGTACCAAAAGATGTATTATGCAGAACATTTATTGGCCTGGAATTGCAAGGGATGTAACAGGGTACTGCAGGACCTATGAGCAGTACCAAAAAGTAGGCAAGGCAGGAGACAAGGTCAAAGCTCCTTTGATGCCTTTGCGTGTGATTGAGGAGCCATTTCAGAGGGTAGTTATGGATATTGTGGGGACTCTGAGTACCCCAAGCTCTACGGGGAAGAAATATATTCTAGTGGTAGTAGATTATGCTACTAGATACCCTAAGCAGTGGCTTTGTCCTCCACAAAGGCAGAGAAGGTGGCAAATACTTTGTTAGATATTTTCACCAGGGTATGTTTCCCCAAGAGAAATACTGACTGACAGAGGTGACAATTTCATGTCAGACCTGCTGGCTTATCTGTGGAAGCACTGTGGGGTAAAGCACCTAAAGACTACCCCTTACCACCCCCAGATGAATGGTCTTTTGAAGAGGTTAAATTCTACACCAAAGACCATGATAAGGGCATTTACCAACCAGTTTAAGAAAGAGTGTGACAAATATTTGTTTCATCTGCTGTTTTCATACAGAGAGGTACCCCAGAAATCCACAGAATTTTCTCCCTTTGACTTGCTGTATGGGCATGGAGTGAGGGGGCCTTTGATTTTGGTTTGTGATAAGTAGGAGAGTGAGTGTGAATCTCACAAGGAGTCTGTTGTGGCATATGTCCTAAACCTCAGAACAAGGCTTAGGGAGCTCATGTGCTTGGCCCAGAAGAACCTGGCAGGAGCCCAAGAGCAGAAAAAGATCAGGTATGACAGGATTGCTCAAGTCTGAAAGTATGTTGAGGGACAGCAGGTGATGGTACTTATTCCTGTCAGACACAACAAGCTGCAGGCAGCTTGGGAAGGACCCTTCTAAGTGGTAAGCAAGGTCAGTGATGTTGACTACATGGTAAAATTGCTAGGCAGGAGGCATGGACAGAAACTGTACCATGTTAGCATGATGAAGCCTTACCGTGATAGGGAGGCCCTTGTGCTGAGTGTTTGCAGTAGGTTGCAGGAAGAGTCTGGGGGGATCTAGGACTGATCTTCTCAGTGAGGCTTGGACTGATATCTCAGTAGAAGGGGTAGCAATGTCCCAGTGGCTATCTGCTACCCAGGTTTGAGAAATATGAGCAGTGTTACAGGAGTTTATGGACATATTCACTGGGAAACCTGGGTGCACTTACCTGGTGCAGAACCATGTGGATACATGACCCCAAAATCCTATCAAGCAGGCCCCTTACAGGGTGTCTGAGTGAGTCAGATAGACCCTGAGGGAGGAGATACAGGTATTGTTGGAACTGGGAGTAATCCAGGAGTCCAGTAGTTCCTGGACCTCCCCAGTAGTGCTGGTACCAAAGAAGAATGGCATCACCAGGTTGTGTGTGAACAACAGAAAACTAAACAGCCACACGGAGTCAGATGCTTATCCCATGCCTAGAACAGATGAAGCCTTTGAATAGCTGGGTGGGGGTAAGTATCTGACCACTACTGATCTGACTAAGGGCACCTGGCAGGTGCCCTTTACTTCCACCGCTAGAGAGAGTTCAGCCTTTGTGGCTCCTTTCATATTTTACAAGTTCACAAATATGTCCTTTAGGATGAAAATGCTCCAGTGACCTTCCAGAGGCTGGTATATCATATCTTAGCATGAACAGGAGATTATGCCCTTGCCTACCTGGATGATATTGCCATCTACAGCCATTCTTGGCAAGAGCACTTTCAGCATGTCAGGGAGGTTCTGGGCAGACTGCAAAAGGCAGGGTTGACCATTAAGCCCAGTAAGTGTCAGGTGGGTATGGCAGAGGTCTCCTATCTGGGATATAGAGTGGGGAGTGGTAAGATCAGGCCAGAACCTGCCAAAGTGTAAGCTATTCAGGCATGGCCTGCCCCTGTTACAAAAAAGGAGGTGAAGGCATTCTTGGGGACAGCAGGGTACTATAGAAAGTTTGTTCCCAATTATAGTACAATAGTTGCTCCCCTCACAGACCTGACTAGGAAAAACAGGACAGATAAGGTTGCATGGACCCCAGCCTGTGAGCAGGCATTCCAAACACTTAAAGGGGCTTTGGGAGGACCCCCTGTATTAGCGAGTCCAGAATACAGCAAAGACTTTGTTGTGCAAGAGTTGCTTCAAACCATAGGGGTGGAGGCTGTACTCAGCCAGGTTTCCACAGTGGGAAAAGAGCACTCTGTTGTATATCTCAGCCATAGACCCCAACCCAGGGAGGAATGTTATGCAGTTGTAGAAAAAGAATGTCTGGTCAGAGTATGGGCACTGCAAAAACTTCAGCCGTATCTGTATGGAAGGAAATTCAATGTAGTTACAGACCATAATCTCTTAATATGGCTACACTGAACCAGCTAGCAAAATGCCAAGTTACTAAGTTGGAGCCAAGGGTTTGCAGGCATATGACATGACAGTGCAGCATCATAGTGGGGTCAGCAATACCAATGCAGATAGGCTGTCAAGACAGGGTATGGGTTAATTTGTTCCCAGACAGGCTCATTCATCTTAAGCAATGTTTCGGCAGGGTCACTTGAGAAACTAGCTTGAGTTTTCAAAGAGTTGAGAGATGTGATGATGTGAGATAGTGCCAGCTGTACCAGAGAGAGTAAAGCAGTGCATGTGTCACCTATGCCAGCCTGGCTAGCTGGAGTTTTGTAAAGAATTATATGTCATTTGAATATCAAACTGATTTGTACATATGCTTGTGTTAAAAATGTATATGTAAAGCTGCCTTTGTTAAAAATATATCAACAGTGGGTCCTGCTGGACAGAAAAGAAATATACATGTATATCAGGCTGTACTGTTGTAACTGCTGAAATGTATATATTTTAACAGAGGATACTGGAAAGGAAGGGGTTAAGCTCAGCCTAGATAACCTTAATAAAAATAGCCTACAATTAAATGACATGCTTTAGGCCATAAAGATTCTATCTCACAGGTCTGAATGCAGTCAGAGAGGCAATGTCTATGAAAAGCCTTTCTGCAAGAAGGGTAGAAGTGCTGGAATTGTTTAATAGCTTCCAGATGCTGTATTAAGCTTTAGCTAAAGTTCTATTTGTGTACTTACACATCTGTGCCAAATTCTGACTCAGTATCTAGTGAGGAGGTAGTGTGGAAACCACATAATCTGGTGACCAGATGTGATATCATCCTGCAACTAGCACTGAAATTGTATTTAGATACTAGTGAGCGATGTGACAGTAACATTCAGCACTTTGTTATTAGACCAGGCAAGAGTCACTCATCTAACTTCATCTTGCCTTGCTCTAGCAAGTAAGTAGGAACAGAAATTCAGATAGGAGAACACAGTGAGAATAGTTAAATGTTGTATTTTCTGTATCTGTCTAAGTCTTTCCATCAGTGTTGTTTTTTATTTATATTTTATAGGTTCATAGGTGTGTACTAGGCTAATGGCCAGGGAGCCTATACAAGCTTAGCCCATAGAAGTGCCCTGGCATCGTGCCACCCAACATTAGTTCCCAGTGGCTCTGTCAAGTAGAGCCACTGGAGTGATCCCAGGGTGAACTTTCTATTACCAATCCATTCATCAAGATTTTTCTTGAAGAAGGTTTGTGAGGTGCTCTGCTTGACATGTGTGGGAAGTTTATTCCAGAGCATGGGTAGTCTCTGGGTGTGGAACCTGTCCCTCCAGCATGTTCTGTTGATTGTGGTAATGAAGTTGAGGTCTCTGGAGCATATGGTACAGAGGAATTGGGATTTCTTTAGATGTAGCATTTCTAACAGAGCTGGGTCAAACATGGCTTTGTAAGTCAAGCATTGATCACCTTTATGTAGGTGATATGAGACAGACAATAGCTTGAGTCTTTTGAGTCTGTCCATGTGGGACATGTGTTTAATCCCTAGGATCCTCTTTGTGACGTACTTCTGTGGCCTCTCCAGCTGTTGCAGGTGTCTAGTGAGGTACATGCCAAATGGGGCATTATACTCAATGAGTGGTCTAATGAGAGAAGAGTAGAGAGAGACAATTATCTCTTTCTTCCTGGATGCAAAACCCTTGGTAATGAGATGTACCATTTAGAAGGACTTTCTGACCACAGAGGCAATGTGGTGGCCGAAGGAGAGGTTGTTGTCAACCTGCATCCCAGATCTCTTATAACGCCTTCAGTGTTCAGTGGGTTCCCATTGATGTGGTAATTAGTGGGAACTGAGTTTTTACCAAAGGGGATGATGACGCATTTTTTGGTGTTAGGCTTAAGGCCATGGTTTCTACACCAGTCATTGGTCTCAGTGAGGCCTTTCTGTACAATGTCTGCATCACTTGGGGAGTTAATAATGGCTCCCAGCTTGCAGTCATCTGTGAACTTGGTCAGCCAGAGTCCCTTTGTGTTGGCCTGGACTTCTGAGAAGTAGATGCTGAACAGGAGAGGATGCAGGACCGATCCCTGTGGGACTCCACTCGTGACTGGTTGGCAGTCTGACTTGGAGTCTGTTACTTTAACACTGTGTGTTCTACCTGTGAACCAATTTGCAACCCACCTTGTGATATAGGGGTTGATGCCTAGTTTGGTGAATTTATCAATAATCCCTGAGTGAGGAATGGTCTCAAAGGCCTTGGCTAGATTGAGGTAGGCTGTATGCACTGTCTTACTTTCATCCACAGCCCTGGTGACTGACTCAAAGAAGTCAACCAGGTTGAGCAGGCATGATCTCCCTTTCACAAAGCAAAATTGCATGGGGTCTAGAGTTTGCAGATTTCCTATATCTTTGTTAATCAAGTCCATGATGATGCACTCCATAGCTTTGCATATCAGACTCATCAGGCTAACGGGGCAATAATTCCCAGGGTCTGTAGTCGCTCACCCTTTATGGAGAGGGATGAGTGTAGCAGTATACCATTCAGTAGGGATAAAGCTTGAGGTGAGGCTGTGACTGAACAGGGCACACAGATGTGGTGCCAGTTTGCTTTGTAGTTCATGTAGAACACAGCCAGGGATGATATCATGTCCCATGGATGCTGTATTCTTGGCTTTGGACAATGCAGCTTTAACCTGTGCTGCAGTAATGCTGGGTATCTGGCATTCTTCTGTATTGTGATTGGTCTTTGGAGGGGGGGGTAAAGCTGGCATTGAATTTGTCAACCAATATGTTGCCAATGTCTGTTGGCTCAGTATAGGAGGTACTATTGTGCAGTAACTCAGAGCAAACCTGGGTATTGCCATGGAGGTTTCTGATATAAGTATAGAAGGCTTTGTGATTGATTTTAGTGTCTGCAGCAATTCTGCCTTCATAGCTGGCTTTCGAGGATATGATGAGGGATCTCAACTTTTTGTTGAGACTAATAAGGGAATTTTTCCAGTCTTGGGACTTCACATTTTTCTGCAACAGTATCTTCCTTCTGTTGTAGAGTTTATTAATGGCAGGGGATCACCAGATTGGCTTGCTTTTTTTGAGGAGAGCATCTTGGTTCTGTTGGGTATGGCTAGTTCCATGTATTTATGCACATGTTCGTACAGTGCATTGGTGTATGATTCGGCAGTCATGCAGCTATTTTCCACTGGCATCAGTGCCATGAAGTTAGCCACCTCTGTTTCTAGGAGCCCAAAGTCAGCTTTGGAGAAGTTTTTCAAGGTGGTTACATTTGCAGGGGTGTGTGGTTGAGATGGGGATTTCCATGGTGATTAGTTTATGATTGGATCTGACCAGGGAGGGATTGACTATTGGTGTAGAGTAATGGTCGCCCATGTTATTAATAACCAGGTGAAGGATGTTGCTTCCTCTAGTGGGGGTCAGAATAAGCTGGTCCAGGGCATTGGAATTGATAAATTACAGGAAGCATTGGCCCAGTGTATTGGTGCTTGTAGTTTTCCAAGTTGATGGAAGGGTAGTTAAAGTCTCCTAGTATGAAAGTATTGGGTTGGACCTTGATAGGTTCCAGGGTGCTTAGAAAAATGGAGAGAGAGTCTAGGGACATGGTTGTGGATCTATAGCAGGCTATGACCTGGATCACCGTCTTGCCCAGTGTTAGTTGTACCTGGAGTATCTCAGATGCATTAGTCTGGAGGTGTGCATATCCTTTATGAATATGGAGACACCACTGCCTTTGTAGCTTCAGTCTATGTTTTGGGGCCGAAAGATGTGGAACAAGTTATAGCCTGGTAGTATAGGGGGGCTTTCTGCCACTTTAAACCAGGTCTCAGTTACAGCACAAATGTCGATGTTCTCCATTTTGAGGAGTGCTTCGAGCAAGTGCATCTTGAGATTTAGACTTCTGGCATTGAGCAGCATGACCCTCAGATTGCATTTATTTATAGCTGTTATGGTGGTAATTTGATCTTTGGAACACCGCCTAAAAAAGGCACTATAGGGGTGACAAGACCCTTAGCCAGTATTCGGAAACCCAGGGGTGATAGATGCAGGCCATCTCTTGCAAAGCATCGAGGTGTGTTAATCATGTCATCTCAAGCAGACAGATTCTTAGTGTTCCAAGCTAAGTCCTCTACCACCCTCGATTGAAACTCTGATGTTTATTGTAAACAGATATTCAGTATTTTCATGTTTTCTAGTTTATTATTTATTATTAAATATATCTATACTTTTCATTGTGGCTGGTCTTTTAGAAAATATTTAACCTTTGAGAGTACTTTCATTTATTTAGTTGCACTGTGGCTGCACACTCCTGAAAGTATTGTTGCTTGGTTTAACATTACCATTTGTATAAGTATTAATTTTACTAAGAGTAATTGGTAAGAGCCTTTGGGTAACTGAGTGGTGGCAGTGAATCTTCCTTATAGTCTGTGTGAAAGTGGCAAAGCGAGTAAGCTGTGCCAGCCTTTCCCATGTGTGTGTGTGTGTGTGTGTGTGTGTGTGTGTGTGTGTGTGTGTGTGTGTGTGTGTGTGTGTGTGTGTGTGTGTGTGTGTGTGTGTGTGTGTGTGTGTGTGTGTGTGTGAAAATCAAATCTTAGAGAGAGCATGCGTATGTCAGCTAATCTAAACAGAGGTACTGACAGCAGTGATTTCACAGAGAAGGTGGTGGAAGACTTAGCTTGGAACATCCAGCTAAGGACTTAACTCTACAGCTATGTCAGTGAGGAGTCTTATTTGGGGCCTGATGAGAAAGCCCAGCCACAGAACTGGAGTGTGCATTCCCTGTGTGCTCTTAAGGAAAATTATACTTGGTGCAGAGAGCTGAATCTGAAATTACTGTGTGTGCCTATTATTTTCCCAGTGAACATTCCCCACCAGTGTCAGTGGTGAGGATTGAGGCTCCTTGATCACTGGCCCAGAAAAGGGATATCACAGGAAGTACTAGTTTTCTACACATGTAGGGGAGTACCAGCTCTGTACAGATGTGGGGAAGTTGGTGTTTTAATTTCATCATTTTCACATTTCAGTATTTTGACAGTTCAGCATTGTACATTCAATATTATGACTTCATACTGCTTTTCAGAAAGCTGAGATGAAGACACACACACACACACACACACACACACACACACACACACACACACACACACACACACACACACACACACACACACACACACACACACACACACACACACACACACACACACACATATATAAATATATATGTATAGATATAGATATAGATATAGATATAGATATACACTTACTTTGACAAATACTGACACACTATTGTATGTGCTCCGAGGCTAGTCGGCTAATCATTGAAACATGCAAACTTAAAAAACAATGTTTTGCATGGGTACAAGCCCCTGTTGCACCCTCACAACCCCTGTTAATTTTATACACTGGCTCTGAGAACAAGCAATCCCTGGGGAAAGTGCATATCCCCCAACCTTGGGGATTGTCTTTTCTTGACAACTCTTCCATTGCCGACAAAAGTATGTTGACTATACAGAGGTCACTTTTCCCTAAAATCAACCAAAATGGTATATATATATATATATATATATATATATATATATATATATATATATATATATATATATATATAAACACACACACACACACACACACACACACACACACACACACACACACACACACATACATGTATATCCACAAGGAATGACAATCACAACCTCTTCTTGTTATGTCATGGTTAACATAGCATGTTTACCTAATTAACAATAAAGCAAAGCATATAACAGACATTAGTTTTAATTGCTGTTAACAAGCAATTAAGTTGCCAATACCATTGGAAGATTATTGTCGTTATTCAGTACACAATATAAACACTTTTGACTTTATTATTTATATGAGTGTACATGAATTATTTTACTGCCCACGTCTATTATGTTTAAAGGGATATTAACTCTGAGCTTCTGTTTTGTGTCAAAAAGCATACTTGTAGCTTAGCATTAGCTTATTTGTTGTAAAGCAACTCCAAATAGTTTCAAAGTGTGTTTGTTGATGTTTTTCTATAACAAGGGATAAGCAGGCAGCTCTATGAAGCAGAATGTTGGCCATGTACACGGTAAAGGTACTGGGTGGGACTACTGAAGTTATGCTGCAGACATTATTGAGAGGGGGAGTGGGGAAATGAGTTTCATACGATAGGCTCCTGTACAGAGATGTATTACTACTGTTGTGTAGAAAGTACAGTAGGACAGTCACATGGTTATCCTAGAGCACAGATGAGTACAACATTTTGAAATAAGCTCTGACAAACAGCTTGAAAGCCCCAGGAGTTTAAACGGAGGTGTGGAGCTGAGCATAACAGTATGCTCTGCTTTAGAAAGTTACCCCGCCTTTGCCTTGGACATATAGTCATACCTGGATGCTGGTGCACCAAACATGAATCTTCCAACTTTGATCATGATTACCTTTGTTCTCCTAGTGTGTGGTGAGGATTCAGATGAAATAATTGGTAGCAAAAGTTAAACTGCACAAAGAAATACCTTGTTTTGTGTTACTGTAACAAATGTGTCAATGAAAATATTAACTGAGACAGGAATTTGTGAACTACAAAATATGTCAGTGCAACTTCACTTATTAGATGTGGTACAGCTTCAAGATGCACTTAAGACTAGGTATGGACATACAAACTGCACATAAAGGAGGCTATGTTCTAGCTGGCTGTCACAGGTTATACATGTAGAACTTATCTAGAATTACTCAAACAGGAATGTGCAGCTGTATTAATAGCACATTTTATGCATTCCAGACTAATCAGAGTGTGCACTTCTTTACTTTGCAGGGTTGCTTTGAAGCAATTGCCAAGACTCTCCAAAGGAACATAAAACTTACTGGTGCCTTTAGCTTGGGAATCCTTGTGGTTGAGGTAAGGACATTGTATTTCCTAGTATTAAGTTACTCCTTTGCTAAAATTGTTTATTTTGTTATACAAAGTGAGTCTAACAATGGCTTCTTTATGACTACAAGGTGCAGCATTAATGCCATTACATTCACCTCTGACCAGTACGTCACAAAACACATATTTATATTATTTCTTTTGAAGCTGTTTCCTGGAGTAATGTACTGATCCATCAAAGACATTCTTCAGGTTTATTCCTGAATACAGAGAAAGACAGAGAGGCAACTTTTGAAATACATTCAGACAGA
Source organism: Protopterus annectens (assembly GCF_019279795.1). Classification (NCBI taxonomy): domain Eukaryota; kingdom Metazoa; phylum Chordata; order Ceratodontiformes; family Protopteridae; genus Protopterus; species Protopterus annectens. The sequence continues at coordinate 183,010,512 of NC_056739.1, read as the reverse complement.
CTACAATACGACTGCAGAAAGATGTCACTCACATTAATAACCTTCTTAAACACAGAAAATAAATATAAAATCAATATGTAATATATATACATATATATAATATATACATATATATATATATATATATATATATATATATATATATATATATATATCCCTGTCTTATCCTTATATATATATCCCTGTCTTATCCTCTCCTCCTAGGCTACCTTCTCTTGCCTTGACTCCCCTTGCCTTCTCTGATACTTTTCCTTCTCCTCTGGTCTACTGTGAGTGCCCTTCGCTCCCCACCCTACCCCCATATCCCACCCACCCCTAGGGGTCCTACCTTTATTTCTCCTCTAGACACACCCCCTTCTTTTCCACCCTATCACAACCTTACATATTGTACATTAGCCACCACTCACAAACACACTTACATAATTATAACAAACCCTACTTCTCTATCACTTATACACCTAACACATTATAACACCTTCTATATACCTTTCTTTCCAACGGTACCTCCATCCTAGAATATCACACTGACTCACAACTACCTCTTTAAAACTTCCACTATGCCCCAGTCACAAATGAAACTTCCTATCTCCTTCTTATTATTAGTCTTTCTCATAACCACCTACTTCCTAACCTCCTATGAACACTCCCTTTCTCTCTAAACATACCAGTATACCTGTAACATCCCCCCCTTCCATCTTACATACCACCTCTCAATCCACATACCTACTTCCCAAATACCATAGGGTACTACACTGCAAAGTACTACAAACTAAAGGAAGAAAATATTTGACACAATTATAAAATATACACCTGAAAACTATCTTATAATCCTCCATCTACTACAAGATGGAGACATTCAACAACCCAGGCCCTCTAACCTCCAAAAACATACAAAACTCACATCAAACCTCCTTCTCCCTCATCCACTGCATCCTCTGACTTATTATCTTTAGCCCATCTCAACATACGTAGTATCTGCAACAAAATCAGTCAACTGCATGCCCTACTAGAAGTAAACAACTTTGACATCCTATGCTTATCAGAAACCTGGCTAAAGCCCTCTATTAAAGACATTGAAATTACCCCACCTGGATATAGCATTCTCAGATTTGATCGTACCTCCAAAAAAGGAGGTGGAGTAGCTATTCTATATAAAACACAACTAAAGCTTACTCTTCTGGATCTCACCCTTAACCAAAACATTAATGCCGAAATAATTGGTTCCAAAATTCAAATCAACAACACTAAATCTATAAATATTATCTGTGCATACCTCCCCCCTGGAAATAATATCCCCATCTTAGAACAACTTCTTGAACACCTCTCTATAAACCTCCCTCAAGAAACACTATTTCTAGGGGACTTTAACATCGACTGGAATTCTTGTAGCAATGATAACCCCACCTCCCACATAAATCTTTTTGGTTTCAAACAACTTATTGACAGTCCAACTAGAATAAATAATAAAAGTAAAAAAGAAACCACCTTAGATTGGATTCTTACTAACTCCCCCCTACAAAACTACCAGACTGGCATCCTTCCAGCTGATCTTAGTGATCACTCTCTCACATAAAACAATATATTCAAAAACACTTTAATCCAAGGATTCCTAACAGAACTGTCACAATACAACTGGACCCCTCTCAAATATCTCTCACTCAACAATGCTGTTGAACACTTCAACTCAGCATTCCTGGCCATCCTGAATCAACATGCCCCAAAACGTATCATTAGAACAAAGACCAAAATAGCACCCTGGCTAACTTCTAATACCAAACAAACAATTACACTTAGAAATAAATCGTGGGAAAAATGGCGGTCCTCCAGAAAACCAAACGATCACCAAATCTTCAAAGAACTCAGAAATAAAACCAAAAAAGCTATACTTGCAGATAAAAAAAATTATTACCTTGAACTACAACAATCAACCAAAAGAACCAAAAGTTTTGGTCCACTATCAATAATCTTCTTACCCCAGGCAAAGTAGTTACACCAAACCCACAAAACTTAGATCCTGACAACCCCTCTTTAATAGCCAATAACTTCAACACCTTCTTTACTACTTCCATACAAAATCTAGCTAACCACTTAACCCCTGATTCCTCCCAACTGCTCTTAAATAACAGTGACAACTGCCTTCCACCCCTGCAACTTCAACCCATACCTACCTCCTACATACAATCTCTTTTACAAAAACTTAAATCTACTACACCTCAGCTGATAACCTTCCCGCTGAATTTCTTCAAATAGCAGCCAAAGCTATCGCCTACCCTGTCTCTATCCTCATAAACAGATCCATAAAAGAAAGTACCTTTCCTCAATCTGGAAAATATCACATATCATACCCTACACAAAGGAGGCAAAGCCACAGACCTTTCAAACTTTCGTCCTATAGCACTACTATCTCCACTAGCTAAAATCATGGAAAAATGCATACACAAACAACTACTTAACCATCTCCTTCAACACAATCTACTGGCAAATACTCAACATGGATTTAGACCTTCACATAGTACTACCACTGCTCTACTTTCCTTTTCTAACACCATCAACTGTAATCGTAACAACAACAAACTAACCTCTTCTCTTTTCCTAGACCTGTCAAAAGCCTACATGGTCAACCACACACTTCTACTACACATATTAAAATCCCTTGCTTTGGATACCTCCTCCTTAACCTGGTTCTCGTCTTATCTCGAAAACCGACAACAAGCAGTTCTCTGGAAAAATTGTCAATCTTCACTACTACCTATCTCTTTAGGAGTTCCACAAGGATCCATACTAGGCCCACTCCTATTCTCTATCTTTATTAATGACCTCCAAGCATCTATCCAAAACACTACATGTATACAATATGCAGATGATTCAACAATTATTTGCACAGCCTCCACTCAATCTGAACTCCACTCACTCACACAAGCTACCTTTTCTATCGAACACTGGTTCTCAAAAAGATGTCTTCTCCTCAATCCCAAGAAAACAAAACTACTACTTTTCTCACCTACACACAAATCTACACAACTTAACTTCTCTATTACTGCAGGAGATAACTCCTCATCTCCCCAGACTTATCAACCAAACTACTTGGTGTTACTATTGATAATAATCTAAGCTATGATTACCATATCAACAACACCATAAAAGCAGTTAATAAAAAAATTGGCTCACTATACAGAATCAAACCCTACCTAACACCTGAAGCACGGACCACCTTAGCACAAACACATCTCATCTCGACCCTATTGTATGCCTCCTCTATTTACACTAACCTCTCAAAAAGTAACCTTAAGAAACTTACGACATCCTACCACAATATAGCACGCTTTGCCACAGCATCCCAGTATAGAACACACCACTGTCTAAACTTAAAGCACTTACACTGGTTGGAACTTCCCAACAAGATTACATATCAACAACTCCTAATAACACATAACATATTATATCAACCATCTAAAACACCTGCTCTCACTAATCTTCTGAGCCCTTATAATAACCTGAAACAACTATGTTCTGCTGAAAAGCTTCAAGTCAAAACAACTCGAATTACCAATTCTGCAGGTAACTGCCTTTTTCCCAATGCAGTAGGCAAAATATGGAATAACCTCCCATCACACATTACCTCGATAGGCTCCTTTGATCTTTTTAAAAAACAACTCCTTGCACATCTTAAAAACTTCTGGCTCTGCTCTTGTACCAATCCCGACTGAGAAACATAATACCTTCTACTATCATTCTTTCTTACTTCTCAACTGCAATCCTTCTCTGTGTTCTCAAACATCCTAATGACTTTACAGTTTCTACTGTTCAAAAAAAAAAAAAAAAAATATTAATTATTGTATATACACTAATATGTATGCAATGATCTGTATGGAGTGTAGTTCTAGATATAATCAATGTCTCTTGCAATTTATGTGTTCTATTTTTCTTGATCTAGACTAATAACTATCCATGATAACTTAATATCTGCTAAAAGAACTCATAGTTAA